>NC_079155.1:7883560-8186590 GCF_947563725.1 Argiope bruennichi
TATCACACAAAGATATTTTCTAAAAAGTGAAATAAGCACATTTTATTTTAAACACATAAGCATTAAAATGTTTCCAATTTTATTTTCAATAATCAATTTTGAATAATCTAGATAAAATGTTTTAAGATTGCTGAATTTTGCAAAATTCATTAATCCTAAAACATTTTATCTAGATTTCACTCTTCATTCATTAAGTGCCTTTATTGGATGCAAAACCTAATTAAATGTAATAGGATATATCGTTAATTTGCTCTCTTTCTTTATTTCGATTTTCCCTCATCATATTTCGCTTCAAAATGGTCGGAAATTACATAATTTGACATTTTTTTAAACACACTTAGAAAAAGTCTTTAGTCTTTGTATCAAAACCAATCGTCTGGCGCAGTATAATTTCAAATAATTGTCACAATGATGAATTATAAATACTTTGAATTGAATCCAAACTAAATTTTAGAAATCCTATGTATGAGTTATTTATAATTACCTTACAACAGAATACAAAATAATATTATAGATAGATCCTATGCGTTTTCTTCCTTTAGCACATCTGAAAATTCTGCGGATAATAATTCATTAAAATTAGAATAATGGCAAAAAATAATAATAATATATTATTTATCTCATATCTGCAAAATAACAGGAATTTTTTATATACGTGTTATACATCTACATACCATTTTTGTGTTTAACATTAAAAAATGAATGTGGAATCCTGTATTTTCATATTAAAATGTCACCTTAAATCAATTTATTTACAAATAATGAAAGACATATTGTTCTCAACCGAGATTAATAGGGATTCTGACAAAATACCGAAAACGACTTTTTACTGGAATTCATTTTACCATTATTTTTATTTTTATTTTTCTGTTTTAATACTTTTAGAAGTTAATACGGAAATATTATTTCAAGATATTATTTTCGTATCATTCTGAAATATGAAACATTTTATTTAATAAAAACAATTTCGTTAGCAACTTTTTGTCAGCTTTTCATAAATTTTTAAGAGAGGGTTTTTAATTCGAGTCAAGGTATCCCACTTCATAAATAATATCATTTTCATGGAATGAAGTGACAATGCGTAGATAATTAGAGTTTGATAATTGATAAGGATTGCATTAATTTATACAAGTAGAAACGTAGCTTAAAATAAACGATTAAAATACAGACACTTTTATAAAATTTCACAGCATGTAAAAAAGTAAGTATGTATATGTTCAAAATATCTCACCTGGTTGAAAAAAAATTCATTTTCAAAACTTTGTAAAGTAAAAAAAAAAATAATAATAATAATCAGCATGTAATTATTTACAGAAGAATTAGAAAATAATTTTGATCAGTCTAATTTGTTGTTTTTTGTTTTTTTAATTATAATGTATGGAAGGGAAGAAAGTGTGTGATGTTTAAAGTATTTTTTTTTACTCAAGGAAAAGTTGTTAAAAGCTTTTTTTTATATGTCTATAAGAAAACAACAAATGGAAGTAAAAGACTACAACCAACTTAAGCAAAAATATCGATTCTTGTTCAAGAACATGCATTTAATGTCTTTTTTTATGTTAAGTTATCTATTCATAGTACAGAAAGACAGATTTTCTAATGTAGATATCTGCTCAAGAGTTTTCATGCAATTCTGGTAGCTGGAAATCCTTTATATGTTACCTATAATTACCTTATAAAAGAATGAGGAATCAAATTAATAATGATAAATTTTATGCATTTTCTTCCTTTAACATACCAAAAAAAATGTACGGATAATAATTCATTGAAATTAGGAATAGCCAATAATTTCTTTTTCTGTAATATTTGTAAAAGAAAAAAAGTTTTAGAATGATTTAAATTCTTAATATATATATGCGTATGAAATTACGTATACGTATATTTAACACAAAAAAAGTGAGTGTGAAATCATATATTTTCATATTATAATGCTATAATTATGTTATCATATCTGAACTATTTGAAAAAAAACCCATTATTCAGTTTAAAATGTAAAAATTAAACTAAAAAAATTAATAATTAAATAAAATCAAAATAATTATTTTTAATTACTCAGTCTAAATACAAAATTACTTTGTATGTAATTCTGTTAAAAATTATCAAACGCTAATAAAAAAATTATGCTTCAGATAATAGAAAATGAATTTATTTTTTGGACTTCAAACACATTATTTTTATTATTAATGTAACCTAATCCATTAGAAAAACCTTTAAACAACTCAAAATTTAAAAAAAAAATCATACATCTCTAAATTCAAATTACTCGAACAATCAAAAGCTTACAACGAAAAAGAAGACACAATTGAATTAAAAATCAAGTATCAGTGCTTAATATATAATTTATGGCCTTGGAAACTGCTTTAAGCCTTTAATTGAAGCCACTCAGCCTCTGTTTCCGTTTACCCTTCTACTTCATTCCGCGTCACTCACATTTGATCGGTTCAAAAAACTAATTTTTATTTTCCGCGTTTCAAAACGTAGTTCATGTTTCAAAATCTGTCATTCATTTCTGATATGCAATGTATGATATATTCTACAGATGCGGGTTTGTTGTTGGTACTTTAGAATCATAATCTTGTTTTAAAAATTGCTGTTTAGAAATGTAAGCATTATCAGTTTGTAAAAGATATAGAGTTCTTTAATCTTTGACTTCTGCGTTTAGTCCTAACCTTTTTAAAAGATAAGCCATCAAACGGTATGAAATAATTTTTTTAAGGTTCTTGGATAGGATATACGCACTTCACTTTACAAGTCGTACCAATCACTTTGCATAACTTTTTATAGGAAATCCATTCACATATAATTTCCGGCCCAACTCTGATCGTGTCCGCCATGTTTCACGTTTTTTTCTTATACGAAATATAGAAGAAAGTATTGTAATCATCAAAAAACTCGAAGTTGAGATTTTGAAAAATCTCCAAATCTCAGACTTTCTTAAATTCAAAATACAAATTTTTGGCGTTATGGCTATCTGTCCATGTCTGTCTAATTGAGAACAATATAATTCGAAAGTTCTTTTAGCTACACGGATGAAATTTGGTGTAGGGACAAATCGAATCTGTAGGACTGTATCAAATTAATAGATTTCTATAGAATTTTGAGCAGAAATCTACTAATATCTCAGAGTAAGTCTCTCTATTTTCCTATTTGATTAAAATTGAACTTTATAACTACAAAACGTAAAAAGCTAGATCGATAAACTTTAATACACTGATTTATGAGTTTATATGTAGACTCATAAAATTGTCGACAAAATCTGTTTAAAAATTGATGATTTGTTCATCTAAACAGTCGCATGCATGTGAACGAATAATTTAAATCAATGAAATTCGGTATGATCTTGTCACTGCAATTATACTTTTGTGTCAGATTTTCGTTTTAATAGACCGAAAAAATGTGTCTAAAATACATATTCACTAGATAGATTCAGTAAAAATAATAGATTCAAGTCAAGAATCTATATTTTATATCTATTGTTCCCCAGCGCCACGGAACACAAGGGAAGGAACTCGATCTTTATTCGAGAGCATGCGAAAAGTTTTCAGGATGACCACTGTTGATGGTTCTAATCGAAAAAGTTTATATTTGTTCTCGTGCCAGATTACAAACCTCTGTCCAAGAATTATGAGCCATTCAAAAGAAACTTTTTTTTGCAGATACACACGTTTCTCTTTGTATTGTTTCAAGATTTGATTTCTTTCTCTGAGTTCTAAATTTGAAAGTAAACTTTCAGACATATCCATTTTTAAGTCTTATGATTTCCGTTTGACAATATATAGTCAAGATTTATAGAGAAATCGACATTTCAATTATCGATATTTCATTCATAGATCTCACTTATTTTCAATGGATCCCATCATTTTATAACATTTACTAAAATTTTGAATATTTGATTTTAATTTTTGATATGCTTTTTTGTTGTTTTCCTTGATCTTGTATTTTTTCAAACTTAAATAATGCAGAGACAATGATGAACAATAATCACTAACTATTTGGATATAAATTTGATTTTATCATTACTTAGATACAAAAAGTTATTAATTAATTTGATATATTAATGTTTTTAAAATTTACCAAAGTAAAAATATGTCCCTATTTACATAAATTCGATGTAAATAGGGACTTCATCCTAGGCATTTCGAATAAATATGAAACAATAGTCAACAGTATTTTAAAAAACCGAGATTTGTTTTGCATTTATGTAGAATAAAAATTTACTAGAAAATCATAACAAAAAAAGCAAATTATCATTTTCAAAACTTTTTAAAGAAATTAACAGCTTACTCTAATAATTATTAACCGCAGCACATTTTATGTGTCATTTGTAGCATATTTTAGAAAAGGAATTTGTGCTAGAGAAAATTCATTTGTTGTGTTTATTCAAATAATGGATTAGCATAACGACGAATATTCTATTAAAGAATAGGAGCATTGTGCTCCTATTCTATACAGTAGTTATCTTTGTTATAATACACTCAAAATGTTATGGTATATAACATTCATAAATAGAAATTACCTAATCTAGACCTGAATTAAGAATTTTCGATAAAAAATTATTATTTTTAATAATTCTATACATCAAACGATTTTACTAATAATATACAATATATAGTATATTGTTGAAAAAATGTTTAGCAGCCTAAACCGATATCTATTGAGAAAAACACTAAGAATTAATTTATTGAATAATTAACGCATTGTTTTCTGATAATAGAGAATGAATGAAATATAAGCGTTGACCTGTGTTCAAATAATAATGGAATTACTGAAATAAGACTTGTGTAGTTGAAATCAAAATTCTCCCCACCATGATTTTCCTTTATTGAAGAGTAGCGTTTATTCGCGATACGTCGATTTTATTAAGAAATTTTGAAATTTTATCTCATCTTTAGTCAAAGCAGAATATAAAGTTTCATTGTAATATCCATAGGTAAATTAGAGGAATGTCGAAATCCATCATTTAATTCTGTACATGAATGTCAAAATTGAGATATATTTGAGTAAATACTAGTCAAGCAAAAATTACACAGTAAAATTATTATAAGAATATCAATAAAAGGATTATTTCAAATTTTAATCATTCCCAATTAATTAAACATTCCCCAGTAATTAAACATAAAACGATATCATGAAAAAAAATACAGTTTTACGATATTTTACTCCGCACTTTATTCGTAATTTTTGATTAAGATGATAGTGACGAATATAGCGTAATTGATATAATATATTTAATGCCATTAACTGCTAATTAATATTATTTAAACTACTTAGTACAAAGGTTAACATTTTTTATTTGTGTTTATATTGGCTAAAATTTGTAAAATGTTATTTATATCTTATGAATATAAAATAGTGGCATATCACATGCAACAAACTATCTTATTTAAATTACATAATATTCTATTCTGAAACATTGTATATTTATAATGCGAATCAAAATGCTAAATTCAAGGGATATTTCTTGCTTTGCCTTTCATAAAAATGCCAGAAAAATCAATAAATATCATTGAGGTTTAAGAAAATAAAGAAATGTATTGAGGTTTCAATTTTCAACGTATTTGGGAATTTCCTTTATCCAAACTTTAAATCTTTAATTTTTGAAATAATGTAGGTAACTCGCTGATAAAACAAATGCATTTTTATTTGAAAGAATGTCTATTATTAACATATAAAATGCCTCGAAAAGAGAATCAGATTGAAATTTAAAATTCGAGAGGCCTTTGAAGAAAAGCCCTTTCACTCGTAGAATTCGTTTGCTTAAAAGGGCTTTCAGAAACCCGAGATTTTGTCAGGAAAATAGTAAAAATATGCAAGGACGACACCCAGAATCCAACGGACGGCACTTTGCTATATGGAGAGTGAATTTTACTTTTAGTTCTTTTGCAAAATCTTTTCACTTTTAAAATGGTTGACTTTGAATCACTAAGGCGAATATAGCGCTGCATTAGATTTCAGACGATATAGTTCGCTGCTCGTTTCTTTCTTTCTTTTTCTGTTTTTTAATGTAGCTATTCGATTTGAAGAAAAAAAGAAAGATAAATGAAAAGAAAAATGGGTTATAATAGATTTTCTGTATTATAATTAATTAAATATCATTTTTTTTATCACTGAAAGCTATATTTTCTGAATAAAGATTGTATTGAATCGAATCCAATATTCGTACTGCAAAACAAGAGGGATAAGTTAAAAAAAATGTATCACCATCGTTTATTTAGTATCACTTAATCCTCGTGGAAATTCATTAATTAAATCCACAAAAATTATCTTCATTTTGAGAAAAGGAAGCTTGAGCATTTTAAATAGATTTACTAAATTATTTTTATTATATTTGATTAAATTTCATTTTTACCTTTAAACTTCAAACTAATTAAATGCAATTTGCACTTAAATAGCATTTAAAGTTTGTGGTATTTATAGAAATAAAAAAAGCTTTTTTATTAAATATGTTAGCAGAAATTATTTACAGGTATGATCTTCTAACAGCAAGATATTTATTCCTCAAGATCTTCACTCTGTAACATAGTTTTTTAAGGTATATAAATATTAAAATTTAAAATATTCATTTTATATAACCTTTATAATAAAACAAATAATTTAAAATATATGTAAACTGAATATCAAACATAAAATTTGGGTATTCTAAAAATATATATATAACGCATTTAATGCTGTAATTTTATTTATTGTAATACATATTATTTATTTATTTATTTTATTATAATATATATTGTTTATTTATTTGTAAATATATATAACGCATTTAATGCTGTAAGACATTTTCATTATTCACATACATACATTCTTTTAAGTGGTAAAAGTTATAACATTGGTAAATTATAAGATGTCAGAAAAGTCAATAAACAAAAATTCATGAATTCACATTGTAAAGAAATCCGATACTTCTGTATATTTTTACGAAAAATCAGGCTGGTAGATGCTCGGCGAAAAGCGTGGGTTCAATAACAGATAAAAATGCTTTATTCTGCATGAATACATGAAACACAAATAACAAAAAAAGAAGACGAAGTGTTGAAAACACCACTTTCAGAGAAATAAACCATTATCAAATCATTAATAAACGATTGCAACAACACGAACTGTGCGGAAAGAAATTTTTCTCGATTATTCCTTCTCTCGACTAGATTACTGACTATTGACTCGCTCTCGCCTGTGTACCTCCGCTTGTTATAGTTTTCATGACAGGGCATCGAAAGTTCTAGAACAAACCCTAGGAACACATGTCTTAATTAAAATATTGCAAGATTCTCTTATATATAGGGACGTTCATTTTTATCTTTAAAGGTGCCAAATTCTTCACTTAGTCTCTCAATTATTTCAAAGGCGCGGGGAGTCATTGAGCATCCTTTACAGCTCTCTTTAAAACTCTCAACTGCGCAAGGACTCACTATTAAACATTCATAACATTATGGAATGTATATAAGTTGGATTCAAATATTGAAAATTTTTCAGATATTTATGTATCTGGTATAGTTTATTATTTCTGTAAAAGGTACATTATTTGCTAATTGGAATTCGATTTTCAAATGTTTTCTTCTTCAATAATCTTTACGACGAACACATACATCGGACATTTCGGGTTAAATTGAAAGCTAGATATTTTAATCTACGATAAGCTAATTTTATTTTACTTCGATATCTATACATATTTGGCGTATTAAGATATATTTACTCAAAGCAACATTTATTATTTAAGAATAATATCTACTCACTCGCATTAATAAGAACTAAAATTATATGATGAAGTGATTATGGTATTCAACAAGTGATTCGTACGGTTAGAAAGGAATATGGAAAGAAAGGAAATACCGATAAGAATTCTAAACGAAAAATTGGTTAGAAAGTAAATGCCTGAGGGGCAAAGCTTCAATTAGAAATTAAAATTTAAATGGTAATATATTACAGAAAATTATAATGACAAGGTGAATAAAATGTTTTATTTAATAGAATTTCTTCATGAACTTTCGAATCCTCTTCGTCATCGAAACATCTAAATTTGATATTAGCAAAAATAATTTCTTTATAGTAGGAAATATTGATTTATACCCATGAGAATTACTTAAAAGTCATTCATTCTACACATTTCTCTCACAGCATCAAACAAATTTGTGTTCCTGATCGAGACCTAAACTGCATTACTATAAGCACAGAAAGTATTTAAAAGATATTTCTTACAGAGATCATTTCAGGATTTTGGAAGCTTCCCGCAGGAAGCCCCTCAGCAATTTATTGAATTCCGAGTAAAGTGTTTCAGTGGGCATCAAAGCAAAGCTCAATGACCCGGTAATGGCACTTTATCTCTGTCCCTTTGAATCTCTCTGATCCTTAACACTTCAACAGAAACGTAAAATTTATTAGACTGGAGCGAGGATATATCCTTCGATGGCGGGAGAGCGAGCAATTTATATTCTCTCAAATGTTGTTAACGGCCTAATGTTCGATGTCACTGAGCTATTTGGTAAACTGCGTTTAGACAGATGAATGGCCGGCGAGGATGGGGAGGAAAAAAATTAAATTAAAAAGTGAGGACTAAACTACTCATTCCTGGAATATAATGTCTTTCTATCGCAACATGATTCATTCTTTTAAAAATTGCGGAGACATTGTAAAGGCGCTATTTATTCTTAAAAGAAGCTATAATGTCAGTTTTTGTTTCTTAATCGAATTATTTTTAACACACTAACGAATACTAGGAAAAATTGTTGCATTTTCTTAAAAAAAGCAATACCAATACTTACTAAAATAAAAGAGAATGAATATCTTTGTGTTTGTTGAAGCGCTACAGCCCAGACATTTTAGCCTAAAACTATCACATTTAATTTAAGTATAATTTGAAAGACAGAAATGTAAATTTAGGGCCAGGAGTTTCAAATTAAGCAGCAGAACTAAACAAAATTTCAAAATCTTCTAGCAAAATTGTTCGAAAATATTAGAGTATAAAAATGATCTTATATCATTCTGAAACTGAAAAAATATGGTTTTAAGTATAACAGTTCAGCTATAGGAAAATTTCTTTAAATTTTTTTTTATTTTAATTATTTGTTTATTTGTAAGTTCTTTATTAAAATGTTTTGTCGTGGCAAAGAAATTCAAAAACTTTTTATTGTTTCATCATATATTTAATATATGGTTTTCTTCCATAGTTGAAAACTAAAAAAAAAAAAAGAAAGATTGTTTATTATATACAAAATTTACATGGGGAATCAGAATTATACTGAACCACTCCCCCTCCAAAAAAAAGAACAGAAAAGTAGGATAATTGATCTAGGCGATGAAGTATTTAAGGGCACTGTGATGTCGTTGGACTTAAATTCATTAAGAATATTCATGTATAAAATAAGTAGAAATGGTGTAAGGTTATCAAAATAATATGATTTAAATATGTATAATTTTATGTATAAAATATTTCATTAAGGAAATTATGATCGCACAATTTATGGGTAAGGCTACCGATATTCGCTAGAAAGCAGCTGCTCGCTAAACCAGCCTTATCAGTAACTATTATTAACTTTATACTATAGACTATTAATAAATGCATTATATCAATATAAGTAGTTAGAACCAGTTTAAATCAGAAAAGAATCTGATTTTTATAACGGATATTAGGTTTCATCATTGCTTTATGATGTACTATTGAGGATTATTGTTACATATCTTTAGTAATAATGAAAATGTATGTGTACAATTGTGTGTACTGGTGCTCAACAAGTCCGACCGTTTGACTTACAACAATCAAATTATTCTCATATAGTATAATTTGCAGGGTCGAAATTTGTATCTCTGTGTGAGTATTTTTACATTTTAATTAAAATTTTATCTCAATAACTTCCATAAATATTATACAAAAATAAAGTTCATTCCTTTTAAAATGTCTATAAAATTACATTTTAATTGATATCAACTTTCTAAAATTCTAAATTCTGTATGTGTTTTTAAGTGATATTTTTTTCCCTAATTTCCAACAGTAGATTATATCATTTCCCTGAAATTCGAACAATTGTCCTTGTTTTATCTAATATCTACTGGCATAATTTTGTTCTGTTATTGAAAGCTAAAGAAGAAAGATTCTGCATGAAATATTTGTAGTGAACACGACGTATAAAAAAGTAAAAAATATTGCTAAATTCAGAAGACAGATGAGCTGCTCATTTGCTTTTTAATAGCACTATAATATGATGAGACAGGTCTATATTAAAAGAGAATACTCAATGGATTATTAAGACAACATTAAAATAACAGCTATAATGCCTAATAATTTGATGGAATATGAAATTATATCTAAAGGATTTAATTGAAATTAAATGTCTGCATACTACCGTCTATTGTTTACTAGAGGGGCATTAAGGGCGATTAGTAAAATTAAAATTTATTATTTATCAAGCAATATATTAAATTATTAAATATATCTATGTTAATAAATAATATGCAATTTGTATTTTATTATAAAACATTAATTTTAAAATGGAAATCAAAATGACAATTTAATTGAAGATAAGTTTTGAAAAGAAGCTGAGAAAGAAGAAAGGAGTTATTGTCGGCTATCAAATACTCAATGTTGATATAATTTTTTTAAAATTAAATTAAAATGTCGGGGAAAATTTTATTATGACATTACCAACTATCATAATAAAAGAAACTAACATTGAAATCTAACATTTCCAAAATAGCAAGTAAATCTGATAAATATAGAGATAATATTATTTAGATTTAGAGATATTTAAAAATCTAATCTAAATAATGTATTTTTTTATTTGATCCTCAACGAAATGCAAAATAAAATATATCGGTATATAAAATCTAAATGCACATTTAGTTGCTCTATAAATAATTACGAAGAATATAGGATGCACAGTAGTGGGAAAAGCCAGATTGAAGTGGAAAAAAATTCTCAAGTTTTTCGTCTTCCAAATAATACTGGCATTTGCGGTTCATATTTCTTTTTGGTTCTTCTGGATTTAGTATGGTTATGTTTACTAATGATGAAAGATAATGTGTGTTTTGAGGTCTTTACAGAAAATATCATTAGACTTAGAAGCACCAAATCTTGTAGAAATATATTAAAGAGGTAAAATGTGCATTTGGGATCGATTTTTTAAAATAATAATTTGAATGTAAATATTAAGTGAAACTTTGAACTTTTTATTTCCAAAAATAATCCAATACAAAAATAATTTTTGCACCATCTTAAAACTTATAAAATTATCTTTTCAATGACGGCAATATATTTGTTGCACAATTTTTGGTTTAATTTTAATAATTTTTAAACATTATCTTAAGTACATTTCAAAAAGTGCACATTACTTTAATGATACACATTACACATTATTTATACAAATTATTTCTTTCTCACGTTGTTATCACTATTACTAGATATTATTTATCCTGGCATTTTTCTTCCATTATTGCGAACCAAATAATTGTACTCGAAATATCTTTATGCATTTATAAACTTTTTGTTTAAATCATACTTTTAATAAAGTTTTTATTTTTTTAAAAAAATTGTATTTTGAGTTTCATTTCAGTAATAAAGATGGATGTTAATTTCCTAAAGTTTATCTTCTTTAAAACACTGCTGCATTTTTCTGTCATATATTTGGCTGTATGCATATATATATGTCATTTTAATTTACGTAATTTACCGGCATGCTCTTTTCATTGTATTCAATAAAATTTTATTTTAATTGATAAATGTATCAATTTTTTAAATAAATTTACCAGTTTGCCTTCTATAGTTTATCACACCACATTAAAGATATATTTTATTATTATTTGTCAGCGAACATTTCTTTTTAATTTTTCGTATCCTAACAACACATTGTTAGAATCCTTCTAACTTCATTATATCTAGAAATTAGGCCTTATTTTCCTATAGCCAATTACTGCCACATATCATGATCAAAATCCACATGATTTTGATATTTGATTCAATTTTATATCATCTCTCCTAAAATAGAAAAATGATTTTAAAAAAAAACTTCTAATGTCTTTGCCTGTATGAACTGAAATCTCCATATTTCCTCCAAGCCAATTAGATTTTCCTATATCGTAGAATGGGAACTTCAAACAAGGTTTCTGTATATGAGTCAAAATTTGAGAATAAAATTGTATTTTTTCCAAAAACATCAAAATTGTAATTAATTAGGTATTATTAATAGCCATAAGAAAACTAAAATGTTTTGTGAGTCTTAATTTAGTTGGCTAAATGCTCTGATATGAGAAAATTCTCGCAAGTTGGATGTACTTATTCTGAAGTGCATAAATTTTAAAATAATCTTTGAATATTCGTCAAAATAATAAAGAGAGACTTTTATAACGTTTTGTAATAATCGGAAGAACTTGAGTTCAATATTACTAGCTTGAGACAAAGAATAAATTTTAAAAAAAATCACCAGATTTTGTTCCAAAAAGACTTAATTTTTTTCCTTATTCTGGGAAATAAATTGATACGAGTATAGGCTTCCTGAAAATTCAAGGCGTAGTATTTTTATAGTTTTTGGAAAAACCATTACTGTGCAGTATTATTCTTCTTTTCTGGGTCTTCAAATAAATAATAAAGAAGAAGATTTCATTCTTCCTCACAATGCACAAATTTCCATTTTTGCAATTGTGAAAGTAGAATTATGTATTTTACTTTAAAAAATCCGCACCTTACATTTTTTTGTTTCAAATTGCCCCAACTCCAGATTACTACTTGCTCCTAATTACGAAAACAAATTATAAGTGGCAAGAAAGAGATTTTTAGAAGACGAGCTGACAAATGCCCACATTGAAAATATGGGAAGAATAAAAACTCTCAAGCATTATACTAGTGAATAGATCTCAAAGAACCTTATATTAAAATATAAACTTTTTTTATACCACTAAAGTAATTCCTTTCTTATATTTTTGAAAGACTTACTGATTCAGCATTAATAAATCGAAGTTCCAATTAAAATTTCGAATTAATCGTATCGCTGTACACCCTCTTCCCCAAAAGTATTGATGTGCAAAATTTGATAACTCTAAGTGAAATGGTCAAAAGGCCTAGAATACCAACACACACATGCAGTCAAGTTTATTATGAGCGTAGATACGTGGTCTTCTTAAGCATAACAAAACTAAATACTATATAATTTATATAATACGTTTATAGCCTAAATAATACGTTCCGTTCACTGACTGTAAAAGTTAAATCAACAAAGACTACACTTAACACAGTGTGATTTTACGTTTATTCGAAGAGATGAACTCTCTTGTTTTCCTATTTTATCCTCAAAAATGACAACTACTTGTTGAGCGTAGGCATATTTAATCACTACAGCTTGTTTTTTGTGTAAGCATGCTTATTCCTTTTTCCTATTTTATCTTCAAAAAGAACAACTACTTGTTCAGTATAGGCATATTTACTCTCTACAGCTAGAATTTTGTATAAGCATGCTTATTTCTTTTCTCCTATTTTATCCTTAAAAATGACAATTACTTGTTCAGTTTAGACACATTTACTCACTATGCCTGGAATTTTATGAAAGCATGCTTATTTTCTTAGTGGTCAGGAATCGAGATATGATTTTTATAATAACTAACTTAAAACCCTCCAAGTGGCAAACACGGAAAAAGACAGAATCTTTTCCCCCTTCAAAATGGCGGACCCGTCTATAGACGAAACCAAAAACTCCTTTAAAACTGTAACTGCCCGTATTTTTAGGGGTTCTTGTTTTTCCCTTCCCTCAATCTCAAGCTGTGAGATAATGAGAAGGGAATGTGAGATAAGGAAAAATGAATCTTTATCAGTGGACGATATAATTGACGTCTTCCTGCTCGCGTCCTTATATATATATATATATATATATATATATATATATATATATATATATATATATATATATATATATATATATATATATATATATATATATATATATATATATATATATATATATACATATATATATTTAGCGTGTTTTCATTTAAGGAATTTTTTTCGAATTGACATTGCTTATGCAACTTATTTTTGAAAATAAGACACTAAACGTATGTACAGAATTTACTTAGCGAACGAGAATTTTTAACTTTTAATGAAATAGTTTTTTTAGTTTTCATTAATAAGTGTATTCAAAAACGGGGGAGATATTTAAATTGTATTGCATTTATTATATTAAATAGTATATTTTTATAACGTAATAATCTATATAAGAAAACTGAATAGTTGTTTCATTCTTTAAACCTTATGGAATTTCACACTACTTGACGAATTCAAACAAAAATATAAGCATTGTAGAGATATAAGTTTCATTGTTTTTTCTATTTTTCGTCTGATTTTTAATAATATTTTCAGTTAATATAAATGCAGTTTTTATAGGTTCTATTTTTTTTATCGAAATATTAATCTTATTTCACTTCGCACGATTCTGTTAATGTTAAACTGGTTTATATTGACATTTTTACTTATACTTTCAATGTTGAGTAATTTAATCCACGGATTTGAATCCGCGTGAAAGTGAGTTCAATGGGGGAATTAATAATTTTAAGATTGTTGCCATTATTTTAACTCCTTGATCTAATTTTATCTCATATGTTAGCATTTAAAAAAAAATTAATGCGTACAACTGGCATTTAGACTATTTTCTTCTCCTGTTTGGTCAGTTCGAGTTCACTGGATGTGATTTTAACAAACAAGACGGGATATGATCTTTGTTTTATTTTATTTTTGATCACGGTAGTAAAATAATTTCGAAACACCCACTTCCAAGTAATTTGAAATTCTTTATTCTTAATAACCTTTAGCCTCACATTTTCATTTTTTAAAAACAGAACTAGTTTGAACAAGTGTGTCAGACATGAAGTTCGCTTGCTAATATTTCTATTAAAGTAGCGAATATCTCTAATTATAATGAAGATGAATGTTCGTGTTGGCGATCTCCAGATGAAACTGTTTGACTTAGAGCGAACACACTTCGTCCTTATATAATTTGAAAACTGTGAATGTTCACCTCGAGATGAGATTTCCGAAATTTTAATTAGAATTTCTGTTAATTAAAAATTACTTAAAATTTTAACATTTATCAGCGATAAAATCCGAAATTACTCCAATACAATTTATACAATGTGTTATTTATACATTTGAATGTATCACCAAGAAAATTCATTCTTTGAGGTGAATTAAGATCTTTAACTTTTAGTCTCGTATTTATTGACATGTTAATTATGGAGCATTCTCTTAAGCCACATGGTTTATTTGTATTTCAGTAAAGAAATATTTACCCTCTTGCTTTTAGCTTAGATCTTTTTAACCTTTTAACCAAATCATCATCAATGGGGATAAAACCAGAATTAAATATAAGGGTTACAATGAAAACTTTTAGTTTCAATTGAAAAATAAAATATATTATTTAAAATATGCTAAAATATTATAAATTTAATTAAAAGTGGGAAATTACATGGCACAAAATTTCGTATCATTAATAAAAAAAAAAATTCGAATTCACAATTAATGTACAAATTATTTTTCTACTGTGATATTTTCGAATGAACTTTAAAATTTTAACAAGTTTTATTAACCCTTTAAAGGGCCTTTTTTTCCTAGTCATGTTGGAGAAAAATGTTTTTAGAATTGGGATTGCCCTAGGAAAAGTAATTCATTCAACTTATGAGATCAATTTAATCTGATTTATTAATTAATTTTGTCAATTAATAACTAAGAAATAAATCAAGACACTTCCTTTCATTTGAGATAAACAATTGAAACATCTAAGTTCCTGCCTTATTGAAAAACTTGTAAGAATTTATGCCAACTTACAAAACTTTATTCAAAAATTGTTGAATTTGGTGATGAGCATACTTCCCATGTCCCTTGAAAGGGTTAATTAAAATTTTAAAGAAATGATTCCCACTTTCCAAAGTATGTAGGTGCAGATTTTGGTGATTCTATTTCAAATCATCTGGTTTGAAGAGCACCAATACAAACAGACAAATAATGACACACACACTCGTCCATCTTTATTATTAACAGAGACGAATGTTTGTGCGTGGCATCTATTATTCCATATATATCTCAGTGGAATGTACATCTTAGAAAATGAAAATGTGCACTATAAAGAATAGTTTTTTTTTTTTTTTTTTTTTTTTTTTTTACTTTTGAAAGTTTTTAAAAATTAAATAAGATTTTGAAGTGTATTGCATCATAATTTTCAAAATTATAACAGAATAAGAAGGATTTTTTTGGAAATTTTTATTGAATAACAGATATGAGAAATCATCTGAGACATTTCAAAAATTAAAAAGAAATATTCAGTAGTATACATAAAACTTTATTGTTGAATGATTCTATGATTCTTTTCCCTGTATTTAGAAATTTAATAAGAAGTTTATTCACTCCCATTTACTGTCAAGGAGCTCACAGAAAATTCAAAAAATCCGTAATACAGAATGGTACAATGAGTCTGAAATAGTATGAATGATATGACTATCAAAATTTGAAGATGTATTGTTGAAGAAAACATTTAATTAAAAATTTTATATTGACTAGTAACCTCGACACATATTTTGATCACCAAAAGCAATAAATAATGTAAAAGTAATAAGTAAAAAAGATCAATTCAACTGTATTTTCGAAGCTTTTAAATTCAGATATTTTTAATTTTTCGTTTACCCCAAGGTATGTCGTTATCCGATTGAAAAATAGTAAGAGCTTTGATTCTACCCCGAAAAACTTAAAATTGAGATTTTTCAAAAATTGTATTTTATTTTAAAACAGTACTTAATATTCTATAGGAACTTTCTTTGAAGGTATTCAAAATATTCCAGTTGCAAATGGTCAATTATGAATCTAAATAATCTGTATTATTTGATCTCTGATTATGAATCTAATAATCTGTATATTACAAAGAAATATTTTGACAATTATTTTTATTTGTTACATTCATAAGGCGCATCAACGGCATAGTCCAGGTATTTCAGCATTACTGAATAACTGACCAATTAACGTTGCCAATTAAATATTGTAAAATATATTTAATTATAAAATTTTAATCATGCGGATAAATACTGAAAATCGATATATTTGAAAGGGGAACATCGCATGAAATTCCCTAATTACACAATTATTTTTTGAATACTGAAAAAGCAAAGTTATAACGTAGTGTTACTTATCGCAATTAATGTTTTAAACACGCATTTTAAAATATTAAAATAAATCGGCAATGCACTGAAAGGGTTTAAAAAAAATCGCTTGTACGTAATTTCGAGAAATAATTTCACAGTATTACGGAATAAAATAATTTGCGTATCATATTGCGATGAAAAAAATATTAGACGAGCACTTTCAATTTATAAAAACTAGACTAGTATCAAAATAAACATGATAACAATTTATTGCTAACATAAATTTTATGTAGTGTTTTATGAAATAGCCGAAAAAACCTCTAAAAAAACAATCACATTTTCGCATATTTAATCGATGTTATTGCCAATATCTTCCTAAGCACTGAAAGAAACATGCTTTTAGAAATCGAAAGAATGCGATAAGCAACACCTGTTACTCACAGCATGAAGTTTGCTAATCACTTCCCACCTGCAGTGCTGAACTGACCGCAAAAGGGGAAAGCAATCCTTTTGACCAAACCGTGACATTTTTAAGGTTGAACCTGTTATTCCGGCGTGCCACTTTCGATAAGGATAGCATTCTGAAAGCCACCGACAGGAGGGTTAATAATAAATTTTATTTCCTTTGAATAAAATCTTTCTCTTCTTTTCTCTGCAATGTTGGTATAATGATGGAAGGTGCTTTGCTTTATGAATGTAGAAATGGTGTTTGTTATCAGGCTGTTTGGTACTTGGAAATTCGGAAATGTACTCTTCTGGCACTTCTCAGTTAGATTTTTCTAAACCATTGCTATTTTAGAAGTTAAATAAAATGGACAAAATGTCAAAGTAAGAATAAATATATACAATGGTTAGTTCATATAGCTTCAAATTTAATGTTTATATTCATGCATTTGCTTTTTTTTCTCATTATTTAATAACATCATTTGCATAAACTTTTATTTTGCTAAACTTACGACAAAAAAAAAATCATTTTTAACGACGAAATGAATTTAAAAAAATGAAATTATTTAAATGTCGGAGATGAAATCATTTAATTTCCTAAAAAAACCCAAAAGACTTATAAGATGTTTGTTGAATGAAAAGAAAAATAAAAAGGTTCCGTTTAATTGTTTTAGCAATTCACTTTTGCTAATGTAAAATTGTTTTCCTTATTATTATTATTATTTTAATGTAGACATTATTAATAATAAAGTTTTTCATTTCATACCTGTTTTACATACAAAATTTTTGTTTTTATTTACTCTGCTAAGGAAGATGATATTAAATTAACATCCAAAGCAAAAATGTGAGCAATGAAATGGTAAATAATAAATATATTTCTTATTCTTTGCATAAAAATTAAATACTTGTCCAGACATTCATTTTAATATTAAGATAAATTCATTATAAGAATAATTTTTTAAATTTCAAATTAATTAAAATAAATAAAGTATAATTAAAAAAATTTAAAATGGCTTTAATTTATTTTAAAGCTCATCATAGGCATTTGAGCACATTTTTTTTTTACAATTGACACGTTTTTAAAAATAGCAGTTTCTATTCGAGGATCGTTTTTTTTCCACTTCTTCAGTTCCATGTGACTTGCTTCAATGCTTCTTCAAAATCCCTTCGTAAACTTTGAGTGAGGTAGACAGAGCTATCTCCTTTCCGCTTTGTCGATCATGGTTACAGTGAAAAAAACTTTTCCAACCGAGAAAAAAGCTGAGGAAGCTTTGTGTCGATGACTCTCTTGAAAAGTCTTGTTATTGCAAGCGATACAGCTTTCTCCCCTATGGTTGAGAGATTCCTCTTCTCCTTATATGCTTTTACATTTTTCCACTTTCCACCTTTTCAGTTTATATTTCATATAACTCGACGGATTGATTTAGATAACGGAAATCCGAGTGCTCTAAATTGTGGAAGGACATTTTATTCTTTGGAAGCTTGAATAAGTCACATGATATTTTAGGAAGGGGGAGATAAAAAATTATTAAAAAAATATGAATCGATGAATGGCAGTAGAATTGCGTCATTAACAATATTCTAATTAAATCACATATAAACAAGCAATAGAGGAACGTATTCGAAGACTCAAATGCCATCATAGCTATTGAAAGTTAATTCATATGCATAATAATATTATTCATATGCTTTTGAACATTCACGAAATTAAACTTTAATATCTTATTGATCATGTTCACTAGATAAATATTGTTACGGAACTTCAATTCCAAAAAGTCCATAATGCCAACGGGTTCATTTGTAGGGGGGGGGGATATGGTTTAACCCTCTAAGGGTTCCACACGTATTTCGACGTAGCCCCACAGATGTCTTTCAAGGGCACTGCACGGATTTTAACGTAGGGTAACGAACGATGCAAATTCGTTTTGCACTGAAAATCACGTAGGGGTGTTACTGCACCGCAGATGGTGTCGACGTATTTTAACGTATTTCTTTCCCCCTACCAGTTTCGACATCTTGATGAATTGGAGGGGAGACAACACAATGAAGTTTTACGGCCATTTAAGGAAGTCACAGGATCTGAGAGCCCGAAGATTCCTTTAGGCATAGGGCATTGTGATGGTGCCGGCGTTATGGAGGAATGAGGGGTGAAAAAGGAAAGGGCTCGCCCAAGAAAAGAGGAACAGGAATTTTTCCCCAATTGTGTCTCCCATAATGGCTCTATGTGGACTTAAATTTAAATTGCATTTTGTTTCAATAGTTTTTGTTTGATATCGATAGGGATAGGATTTCTTTGATCTAAGCGTTGCCTCAAAGTTCCATTGAGTTATTTCTTTCTTAATGCAGTTTTATGCTTACTTGTGATTAAACATCACATTGAAGTACTAGCAACTCGAAAGGGATATATTTGAAAAATTGCCATCGATATATAGTTAAAATATTAAATATATTTTTCATTCTTAGTTCAACTGTTATTATGATTCAAATTTATATTTTTATGCTAATCTATACCTCCAATTATTTTTCACGAAATAAACAGATGTAAATGAATTTTGTGTTTTTAAGCAGTCTAAATTTCACAGAATATAATAAAATATATTATTATACTGTTTCTCTTATCTTGTAAAAATTTGGAATAATGTGTCGTTTTTTATAATGCGACTCCTTTTCAAAGTTTTTTTTTTAAAGAACTGAATAGAATAATTTCATTCGAATTCATAAAAGAAACAAAAACATTTTTTTAAGAATTATGTCTATTCAGAAAATTATTAATATTTAGTCTTAATATACCTTGATGTAGATGAAAGCAAATAGTAAAATAAATTTAATTCAGGGTTTGATTTATTTTGTTAGGAATATTAAGAAACGAATCGCATTGTAAAAGTCTTAACATTGTAAACTATCTGAAGATATTTTTTCAACAGTTTATCAAAGAAGATATATTTCTTAGATAAAATTATAGATCTCTAAAACACTTCTAAAAAAATAAGTAGGTAGTTCAAAAATTCTGTTCTTATTTTACAGGTCTTTGAGGCAGTTTTTTTTTTTTTTTTTTTTTTTTTTGTAGATAAGTTAATGAGCATTCTTTAATATAGAATAAAATCTGAGTGGATAAATGAGATAACTTTTGGTGAATCTTGTGCTAAGTACAGAATGAGTTTTAACTATACGTTTTTAAGGATGTTCTAATACAAAATGGTGCAGATAAATTCCTGAATGGTGCATGGATAATAAATTATTTTTGAATATTCAAAAGCTTAGCATTCATAGTTATGCCTTGAAATCACAACCTGCTATTTTCTCCTATCAAATAAATGACTTTGCATTACTTTATTCAGATTTTGTTACTGATGCTGGTGTTACTTATGGAAGAAAACTTCATAAACTGCACATTAATGCAGGATCGACCTTAAAGGTTGTTGGGCCCAAACAGGAAAACAATTATTATTATTATTATTATTAAAAGCAATCCAAGGTATACAATCAAGGTAAAGATCAATGGTAGCATCAGCATTCTTACTTTTTCCTATTCATCTGCTTATGCAGTGTAGCGCTATCCATATTTCTTAGCACATTTTGAATAGAATCAAGTATGAATTTGGTGCGTCTTCCTATCCTTTCAGACTGGAGCAAAAATTCGACACATTCGCAATAACGATATCAAACCAACTTACCAAACTTCATTTATCTATTTTGTATGTGTGCGTGTGATTTCAAATAATTATTTAAACACTCATGTGTAATAAATCCTTTGTCAGAATACATTTAAAAAAATTAATACAAATCTACATTTTGATAAAATCACATGATACATTTAATTTATCTCGATGCTTCCGTTTTGGGATATCATGTACATGCATACATGACTTTTACATACAGATTTCTCATCAGTCAGTTTATCTAATATTTGAAGATAAGATTACATATAAATTAATTACAATTAATTATAGAAAGGTTGCTATATGTTGATTTAAGATAAAGAAAGAAATCATTTCTCAAATTCTTTGACTGGAATGATTCCTAGTGAATGCTCAGCCTTTTTAACCCAAGCTATTGAATGGGGAGGTTAAAAAAAAGTTAATAAAGGGTTTTAAAGGGTTGAAAAAAGGGATTAAGCCATATCCAGTATGCTATATTAAACTGAAATTTGAGAAACAATTGTTTATTTTTTAAACCAATTATATAAATAATATTGTCAATCATATATTAATTTTCCTTTTATATGAGGGCTAATGACTATTGATATATCATCAATAATCACCTATCATATATATATATATATATATATATATATATATATATATATATATATATATATATATATATATATATATATATATATATATATATATATATATAATATCTTCTCAGTATATTCAGTTGATACGTCTATGGCGGAATTACTTCCAAAACCTTTTGGTATTCTACTTGCCCCAGTCATTCGACCAAATCTGTCAATTTATATTTCATAATAAAACCATTGGCCATTAGATATATTAGATATATCATCAATGATCGTCTGCTCTATATAATTTTTCAATTTCGAAAGAAGAAAAAAACGCCTTTTTTTAATGTATTTTCATTTTGAAATAAATAAATTCTTTCTTTCCACTATTTGGCTGCATGATTCATCAACAATTCAATCAAGTTTATTAATTTTTTCTACCGCTTGGAGATATATTTGATAAATTATAAAAATAAAGTATCAAGCGTTGTGGATGGGTACAATTTGTTTCAAACATTTTTTTTTTTTTTTTTTTTTTGTAACCATGTTTCTCTGCGCGCTGGGGAACGTGAATACAGAATTTCTGCGAAACATGCGAATAACTTTGTATAATAAATTTTACGAAAATCAGTTCTGTGATACTTGAAGTTTATAAATATTTTACTGAAGCAGATATGTATTGTAATGCTTAAAACTAGTTAAATTAATATTATAATTCGGTATAACTATACTGCATAATATTTTAATTATTCTAATAATTTATATATTAAAAATTTTCTGTTCTTTATATAATATATATTATAAAATGACAAAAGAAAGTGACAGGAATTTGAGGTTGAGTTTTGAGGTTGAAATGGATTTCTCTTCATGATTCCTCTATGAGCTTATACTGCGGCCATGAATTTATACTTTTGTTCCTTTTGCTTGACTCCTTTTTAGTATTGGTTTCTATATATGTATTTCCTCTTAAAAAAATTAAAATTACTTAATTTGTGTATTTTAGTAATGAGTTTATTATTCTTGTTGTCACGTGAAGTATTTCCTTTTAAAATATTTTCATTCTATTACTTTTTTTAATGGATTTTGCTGTTGAATTCTGTTCATAATTGTCCTTATTGTGAGGATATAGAAACAACACAAGAATAAGCAACACATTGAAAATATTAAAAAAGTATATCAACTTTTTTTTATTGAAATGGCTGTTATTTAATTATATAAAGTTTTTATAAAGTAAAATGCGTTTTCCTGTATTAAATCCAACATCCTACGCAACTGTGAAAAAGATTTCAATTTTTGGTTAGTTCTTTTGGAAGTTATCAAGAAGTACAGTAAGTAAAATGTTCTGTTGAGTAAAATGTTGAGTTGAGTAAAATGTTCGGTCTGTAGAAAAACGGCGGCCCAAACTCATAGCGACACGGGTGGCATTTGAATCCGTATAGTGTGAGACGAGCCTTAGGGCCACGCGGATGGTTAATCGCGAGATAGTCTTTCTGATTTAAAGGGGGGGGGGGGAATCCATAAATCAATGGAATAGCTTACAAATTAGAAAGTAACTGCTTTATAAAGGCTTTTTTTTATCAAGATTTAATTTGATAAGTTTGTGAAATTAAGTCAGTAGATGTAATCGTTTAAACACTATTATTAATTTTCGACAAAAAATATGATTAAAAACTAAAATCAACTTTTGATAATAATATGACATGATGTTCTAAGACTGGGCATATTTTGTAAGTATCAAATTTCGAGAATCTGTGAATTATTCTTTTCAATAACGAAATACAAAGAGTGATTATTTAGTTATGGTAAAAGATAGCTTCATACTTAATGAACTAAGGTATGCGATTAATATATTCCTTCTAATATTGAATGCGTTTATTTACTAAATGCGATCTTCAGATTTATTTTGAATTGCTCTGAATAATCATATCATAAATCACCATAGCACTCATGACATAAATCATCATAAAACAGATTTCAAAACAAACATCATAATATTGATTTATTTAGAGGAAAGAACAGGAGATGTAAATGTTATTTATGATTTTCAGGTATGTTAATTGTTGTAATATAATTTAGAATACGGTTTATTAAGTTATAATCAAAATAAGAAGTGTTTACGTCCTACTCGCAACTACTAAACCTTTTTTTACTAATTAAAAAGAAGAAAGAAAGAAAAGAAAAAAACTTTATTTTTGTGTATTTCAAAACCGATTCAAGGCTAATGTCAATGATTCTGGATACAACAAGGCTACTTTCATACATGAAAGTAATTGCTTACACCGGTAATTACTTCTAAATAAGGAACCAGTTACCTCTTACTCTGGTTTTCGAGAGTTTTCACACTATGCTGTCAAATATTTGTAAAATTTATACATCCCAATTTCACTGAAATACGAATATCACTATTTCTTCACTAAATCCATTTACTTATATAGTTTGATATTTTTACAATGTCTATGGAGGTAATCAACAAAAGTAAAACCCTTTCTAGTTAGCAATTAAAACTTCCAAACTTTGTTTCAAATACAGTTCTAAGACATAAAATTTCTTAATTCAATTGTGGAATTGTTGCGGTTCCTACCAAAGCAAGACGCTTATTCTTTTATTGAATCCATCGTCATGAATTATTGTTAAAAAAAATGTTTTCGGTGATTGTTATCTTCACTCCTAGCGATCATTAGAAAGAGAAAGAAAATGGAATGTTGCAAAGATACGTTAATGCAACATATGCTTTACAAGTTTAATTTTACATATTTAAATCATCAATTACTTTTCCACAGTAAATTTTATAAAAATATGTAAGCACAATTGAAACTTTTGTCATTAAAATTTTTTTTTGATAAAACTAGCAGAAATAGCAATGAATAAATAGTGTTTTCTTTTTTAGAATGTACGAAAATTAGAAAATTATTACGTCCATTGTATTTTTTTAAAGAACATCATAAATGTATCGAAATTTACGAGGAATGAAATACTCCTGTATAAAATTTTAAAAGAATCATTTGTTTGTTCCTTTGAATATTTTTGAAGATAGCAATTTCTTTGAAAATGCACACAAAATAGTAAAAAAAGGTGGGAAAAAAATAGCAAAAAAAAAGTCGATAATTTTAATAAATTTCTAAAACATTTTAAAATCAATAGAACAGTCTATAATTTCAAAAATAAATTTTAAATAAGGTCATTTAATGTGATTTACCCTGATATATTTGATGAGGTTTTAATTGAAATTTTCATTATTTTGAAACATTTAAAAGCGAATATTCCATTATTTTTCAATAAAAAAATGATTAAAAAAAGTATTGAACTTTAAAAAAATTGATGTGATATATTTTAGAGCCTGGGTCATTAATACATAAGTAGCAAATCATATGGCTCTAGATTTGTATATTTTTTAAGCTACTCAATCAATTTGCTGATTTGCATATTTTATTATAATAGAAGATAATACTATTTTAATGATAAATCGGTTATATATTGTTATTTATACACATCTGATTGACATAACTATTTGTGATTAGTCCTAATTTTAGACAAATGCTATTCAAATATTGATTACTCAGTAAAAAATATTACAATGATTTATTTGAAAGAATAATAAAGGAATATGAATGGAATTTGAATCCTCATTAATTACTTATTTCATATATATATATATATATATATATATATATATATATATATATATATATATATATATATATATATATATATATATATATATATATATATATATATTATATATATAGTGAGACCGATGAGAGTTTCTGTGCTTAAAATACCTAGCAAAAATTAAGAGAAAACCCTTCTGTTTATATTTGCTCTGTACAACTTTTTACAGAGCGATATTATCTACCATCGGGGTTATAAAGCAACAAAACTGGATCCCCATACACTATTCCTAGAAACCATCTGACTTTTCTAGCCATAAACGAAAGCTATAAGATCTGACATGAATGAGCGGTAATTTGCGCATACCCCAGGGTTTGTAGACCACCCGTGAAGAAGAAGAGGGGAAAGAAAAAAGTGCTCGCGCTTGCTGTACATTTCTTTAGGAAAACCGAAACGATTGTGAGAGAGAATACTAGTCAAGTTTAGTTCCCTTTTTAGAGGTTTCAGACGTAGAATGAAAACGCTCAGAGGGTTAAACAATTAGCAGGTCCAAATAGAAAATGATGACTTTATTACACACGAATACACAGACGAGACGTATACACGCAATACACAACAGCACACTACAACAAACAGTAATCCCATAAGTAGTAATTGTTAATAATAACAACCACAACACACAAAGTGGCCAGACAAAATTCAGCAGGAGGAGGGAATCTGCGTAACTACTCTCTACGGTTTCTCCAAACGTCTGCAATTCTTCACTGTGTCCTCGCTTAAGCTGTAACCAACTGCCGCCTTACTACTACACGACTGGCTACTTCTCACACGATTTGCTGCTGATTCTATAATAAATTGCAGGATTCTACCCACAGTTCAATTCAACGACCGCTTGAGCTCCACCCAAAAAATGCGCTTCCCTAGATTGATCTAACTAATTCGCCGTTGACTATCTATGCGACTCTAAATCTTTAAACGAATCTTTTCCACTACTGTCCTCGAAGGACTACTCGCCTTTTATAGTTTCCGAAATAGGTCAGAGAAATTTCTGAAAGAATCGAGCATATCTCAGCTTCTATTGGCTCTATCACCAAAATTCTTGAAGATTCTGGTATTATCTATTTTGTGGCCAAATTCGTCGCCAATTCTGGGATCAATGATTTGGCATCCGATCGTATTCAACAGAGCTGATCTTAAAACGGTCTTTCCAGTGATGGAACTAATCGGGCTGGAAACCAACATTACATATTCGTAACAATATAAAATGCTAGTTGCCTCTGCTAACCAGTTGCTTTGTTTGTATTTAAATTAAGTTTAAAATGATTAGGACTAAATCCATGCTTATTATTTCGTCGATAAGCAATTTCTAAGCATCAAATTTGTCGCACGCACTAAAGCCATGTAATTTTATTTATATTACAATCATTCTGTTATGATTGTAAGATTATGTGTACATGAAGTCAAATCCTATGAGAGCAGAATGCTGCTAAAACATAATCTGCCTTCTTAATTTCAAGTAATTTTTCTCTCTTATTTCTTATACAAACCAATCAAATATAGAACATAATCTATATTCTTTTGTTTTCAACAATGGAAGTTTCCCAATGGAATAGTAAAGTGTCTTCTTTGAAGCCAGATGGTTCCAGGCGAGACTTTATTTTCCTATAGATCAGCCGTGGATGCGAGTCTTGTGCTCTTCAAATCTGACGTCGTGGACCTATTGAATTACGGCAACTTATATCGCCCGCTTCATTTGAAAGAATCTAAAATTATGACTTTCGTCCTCAAAACACTCTTGCGTTGCCTCAAAGCGGAAGTTAATATAATTTAACTCTACCAAACCGAACTTCAACAATGGTAGAAAATTGCGCGATTAAATACATAATGACAAGACTGCACTTTTTGTGACAATTAATTTAACGGAAACAAACTAGAACTTATCTGAATATCTTGTGAAAGGGACAATTACTTTAAAATTGAGTAAAATTCAATTTTTTCAAAATAATATTTTCAGGAATTAATCTCTAAAGAAATACCAAAATCTCATTTTGTATTTAATTAATTATATCTCTTTTTAGATTTTTAAAAAAACTTGATAATCTTTAAAGTATATTTGGACCAAATTTAATAACTACAGATCCAACAGTCTTTGCTGTAAATCGCCACCATACACAAATACAAAATTACACATGCATTTTGTTTATAATATAATATTATTTTACAATTCTTCTTCCCTTGTCTTTAACACAAGAAAGATATACCCTATCAGGTAAGTGAGTCGTCGCAGAGATTATTCATACTACAGCTATTGTATTGCCATAAATTCCGCCAAACATAAGGTTTATCTCCTCCCTTTCAGCATTTGTAACCTTTTCTTTTTTTGCTCTTCATTCGTAATCAAGATTTTTAATCTAAATTACAGTAATGTTAATCTTAATACAGCTTTTCTGCGATACAATTGGCGAATTGCGCCTTCAAACTTGCATAAATGTAAATGGTTAGAACTTCGATCATTTATTGTAAAAGCTAGTGTGTAATAAAGACTGCTTTTCTTCAATCTTTTGCTTGTTATTTTTACATCTTCGTTGATCAGTTGATCATGTTCGAGATGTCCTGCCACATATTACTATGCAATTCTGTTTTATTTTTTGTATATTCTACCTTCAATAAAAGATTGTAAACTGGAATTTTAACATCAGTATAAGGCCTCTTTTAATAATTGTCTCGATGCTGAACGCATATCAGTTTCTGACAATTTCCATTTTTCAACCAAGAACTTTTAAATCTTTCAAAGATGAATACATTATCTAATGCAGAAGAAAAAGCATAAAACAGTGATTTGAAGAATTTATCTCCTGAATATTTGTAAACAGTCGAAAGAAATTTAAACTCATCTGGAATAACCAATAGTAACACGTTTCGCTATTAATTTCTAAAATATTAAAATTATTCAATGTAAAAATCATAATTAAATAAGATATTTAATGGAAGACATCAAAATGTAAAATACAAACAATATGTATACAATCAAACACATAGGTATTTCTTTGAAAATCTATTCAACTGACCACATTTACACTTTTACAAATTTTAGGATCCAAATAAGTAATTGAATTGTGATTATAATAAAGATTAGATTTAGTGGCAATTCAAATACGGCAGACCTACCATAATCAGAAAGAAAAAGTGAGAATAATCCTTATGGAAATTTCGACCTTCACCAGTTTGAAAATTATTAGAGGCACACTTGTTCATGATGATATTAAAATCTCATTTTAGTAAGTCGAGTGCGATATTCGAGTGCGATTTAGTAAGTCGAGTGCGATTTAGTAAGTCGAGTGCGATATTCGAGTGCGATTTAGTAAGTCGAGTGCGATATTCGAGTGCGATTTAGTAAGTCGAGTGCGATATTCGAATACGATTTAGTAAGTCGAGTGCAAACGATATTAAGAAAACATAAACATTACTTGGCTTCCGTTTACGACAATATACTATTTTAATATTTTCAAAACTAATTATTATTATTAAATTTTATTCACTATATTTGTTGCATTCAGTGCATTCCTCGTTTTAGAGAAAATTTATTTTCCTTGTTTTCACTTTCCCAATCTTTGAAGAAAAACATTTAGCTAAGATTCTATTAGAACTATACTAATGAATTATAAATAAAGAGCACACAGTGAAAAATAACTAAACTTAAAATACAATCTACTTTTTAAATACATTAATAAGAATGAAATTAAAAAAAAATCTCTTAATTAAATTTATTTTCTCTCTACCTTAACGTTGCCCAGAATTTAAGCAATGTTAAATCGCTACGTGCTATAATAAAGATGATTTTTTTTTCATTGAAACGAAAAAATCGTATTTTACAGCTAATTAGACAATAAAAATATCTGAAAAATTCAGTCAATCGCCAGGGCTTAATTTTTCTGTTAATGATCTTGTATTATAATATTGTGGAGAATAAAATCTAAAAAAATACTATTTAACAAAATAATTCTGTTTATTCTAACAGATAAAAAAAGGGATAGAAAATTCCCAATGTTGTTTTTAGATTGAAATGAAATAAATAAAAAACATAGGAAGAAAAACAACTGCTGCATTTAGACACTTCCGATGAATCTCTACACGATGTCGTCAATGAATGTTATTGCTTCTTAATTTTACTTTATCCGATCATCTTTTTAGCTTCCGGTTATTGAACCTCAGTCCACGTGCATTCAATAATTTTTGAAATAAGAAGTTACATTTATTTCATAGAAATCTAATTATTTATTTTTATCAGTGTAGAAATATTTAAAACAATCATTCATATATTGTAAATTAAATGCATTTAGTACATTACATTAAAAAAATATTACATGCTTAAATTAGTAAAAAGTACTTAGTAATTAGTACTGTAAACGTAAACGCATATGTTATTTCATAATTGTCTCATAAAAAAGGAAAACTTTAACCCGTTTTCATTTTTAACGCAGACACAACCGCGAATGGTTAAATTAATTAACGAATTTTTGATATGTATTTGCCTTGTTTGTAACCATTTAGTTTCCAACAGGCATTCCTAAACCTTCAATAAAATAAAATGCTTATCTAATGCCTAAGGAATGATTTAAAATAATTTTTATCATCAAAATAAATAAAATTACACGGTCTCTTGCCATGTGAAGAATTGTTCCTTTCTGCTGAGAGCAATAACAAATGTATAAATGCATTCTCGAGTAAATTCTTCCTGTATTCTTTGTGTACTGCATCGTCTTTTAAAGCTTGTAATAAAGTGGCAGCTGCTGACATTCAAATAAGGATTAAATCTGCCAATTACAAATTGCAGATTACAATTGCCAAAAGAATGCACTGTAATTACTGCTTCTTTTTGACAAAATTGAAAGTTATTTCATTTTGCACCTTCATTTAATAATAATAATAATAAAAAAACATGTAGTCGAACTCATTCATAGCATTCTAGTTTTGTTCAAATTATTTTTCAAACATTATTCGATCAACATTCCAAATTAATTACCATTTAGAAATTTCGTGTAACGCTATTTTAAATTCTATAAAGTATGTCATTTTCATTATTTAAAAAGTGATCGATCTTTTTTTAAATATTATTTAATGGTAAGAAAAATTTAATTATTTTTTAAAAATATTTTATTTAAAATTACTTAAATTTTTTTTTTTTGTAATGCATATTTTAGTACACACGAAATATTGAAACTATTTTTTAGGATTTATCTGCAATTGAGCCTTAACTTATTTTCAAAATTTGCTACTTAAGCCAACTTAAGTAAAGATTAATTCAGGATCGATAAAAAAAAATTAGTTTTGAAAATTCGTTGGAAAATAAATGGTTCCTTTATTTTCATTGGCAAAAATCCTTCAAAAGGTCTATCCTGATTATGGTAACAAATAGGCTTAAGAAAGTTTTTAAAAAATTAAACAAACAAGCATTTTTAAAATAAATTTCATTTCATGATATAAAACTTTATACTTAATAATTAGAAACGTCTCGTCGCCTATTCCAATAAAGGTGCAGTCACCTTCAGGCAATACTGTTGTAGACTAAAGAAGGAAACTACATTAATAATAAGCTTAATGAATTTTTCACACAACAGTTACATATTTATCAAAATGTTTTGTATAGGCATATAAAATATGCGACATTCCTAAGAGAAGGAAAGGAAAAGATAATAAAGTAGATTGTTCAATTTTATGAGCATGAATTCATGAATAAAATTCCTTCCACGGGAATGAAGGGATGAAACAACTGAAGGTAGACAGATTTGTTGCGACTATCCACGAGAAAATTTTTCAGAAGTGCAAATAAATAAAAAAGTGATTGAAAATAATTGAAGCAATAATTTTTTAGCAAATTGTGAAAGATCTTGTCATACCAATTTATCTAATTTTTATACGCAATTACCATTTGACAAATATGTTTAATACATTTCAAAGATAGGAAAGTCCTGAAATCCTTTAACAGCCATGTTTATTTACTCGAATTTTCAGCGTTTATCTGCAGAAAATTCAATAAGAGTTAATAAGTTGGCAATGTGCTTTCCAATCAATAAGTTGCCAGCTGAAGAATTGATAATGAAAAACATTTGCAGTGTAATCAAGATAAAATGAAATATCTTCTCGAAAATATCTGTTTCTCTTAAGTACTAAAAATGCTTTCAGCATCTCACAAGATCATACTAAATTCGAGAATGTTAATAATCAACTCTGCGTTTCAATGTAATATGAAATAGCAGTATTTTTCAAAAAGAAATTTCTCTTAGATTTCAAACCAGTATCTAAAATACTTTGCTATTTCTTTCAAAATAAATTATGAAGTAAACTTAAACTTTTGTTATTTATTCAACTATGCTGCACTTCTTAAAGCTAATGTTTTTTTTTCTAAGAAATAAATTTACAAAATTTAATTTCGTTATTGTTTTCAAGTAAATATATATTTCGTTCTTTTGCTATAGTTTAACTTTGCCAATGAAATTTTAATATTTTTCCAAATGAAGAAATCTATCCGAGAGAAAAATTTACCAATATGTGAATTGTTTTTATTATTATTTGATCAATTTTTATAGAAAGAATTTCTTAGATTAAATTTTATCATTATTTATATACTAAATGACAATCTCACATTACATTTCTGTAAATTAGTTTTTTACATTATATTTTCCTGGTGTATCTTTTCATATATCTTTTAAATACCCTACTTATTATTTATTTTTAAGGCATTTATCTTTCCATTTCTCAAATAGATATAAAAATTAAAATACATAATATAATTTGTATAGTAAAAATACACATTTCTCACGGTTTATTTATTAAAGAATCATATACATCTTAATTTTGAATTTCCAAATCTCCATTTAATGTTTTCTTTCTATTTCTTCATGTGGAAAAATATTTATATCCTCCTTAAAAAGTGTTACATATATTTTCTATTGTCTATTTAATAAACAGAGAATGTAATACTCTTTATCCTTATAAGACTCATTTTATAAATTTGATTAAATACATCTTTGGAAATACATTTCATTTTAAATAAAAATGAATACAGTTACATAAGTATATAAATGCATTCATATAATAGCCATTCATAAACAACGTTTAAAGAAACTACTTAATTTTTGTAAAAAAATTTGCAATTCTTTTAATTTACCTTTAAAAAAATTCTAATTTATAAAATATCCCACCACAATTTGGAAAGTTATCTTTGATAAATCAAATATTCTTAAGCATTACTTGATTCAAAACATATGTGCTAGTACTAAAGCAATTGCGAAACAAATTAAATTCGTTAAAGAGTGGGGTTATGAATATATTTAGGGGAATCTATCAACTAAATTTATTCTTACTATGGATCTCTCCATTATATTTAGACCAATTTATGCTTTAGAATGCTTACTGCCGTTGGGATCGCTGCTAGAGAAATTTCAGTAAGCGAAATACATAATTTTACTTATTTTTCATTAAACTCCTTTTGAAATGCAAACTATGTCGATAAATTGGAAATAGGAGGATGATTTCAACCGCAGTTTCTGTCAACGATCTTCAAGGTCTTGTTGATTAACAAAAGATATCTCATGTCTCCTTTATTGCACATGGCCATAAAATGATGCTTCACTTACCCTTTATTACGACCAAATATTCGGTGAATTTTGGAAAATATGCCAGCTAAGGGAATAAAGAACCGTTATGGTTAACAGTAAACAGATTAATCAGAAATTCTTGCATTCGAATATCCAATTTTATTAGTAAAGGACTGTTATTTCTTTTTCAGATAATAAAATTAAATAAAATACGAGTTTTACTAGTAATAATATTGAATCTGCAAAAAGCATTATGCTTCTTTCTGTACCTGAAATTTTTTATTGAACTAAGAACCATTGTAGAAACACCGAAAGAATTTGTTTGTTTTGATGCCACATGCAATAAGACGTGTTCCCTTCTCCTTATTTTATTGAAAACAACTTTGAATGGGTTTTAGATGTTTCTTCTCTATTTATTAGGTCAAAAAATTTTAAACTATATTTATATGCTTGGTCAAAATATATTATATGTCACTCGTCTCAATCTAAGTATCTAATTTATTACAATCATGCAAATGACGTATTGTTGCTGGCAGACAGTTAAATTGTTGGTGGATTCGAGGTTTAGTTTGACATATATCTGTATTTGGAAGGATTCAATTTAAATATTAAAATTTTTCTATGACATTATTTGAGATTTTTAGTTATCATATTTAAATTGATATTAACAGAGAGACTTCTTGCGAAAGGGATTTCGCCTAACATTTGTAGGAAATATGCAACCTCATATAAAATCCTGTTTGTCCATCTCCTTCAGTTATCACTTTCACAGGTTAGTTATACCACTGGGGGTACTGGATGAGGGGTGATCGTTTTCTGATTCAGGTCTAAATTACGATTTGTGGTTGGGTGAATGAAATGCGTGAATGAAGTCCGCCCCTTAAAAAGGGTTGTGACGTGTGTGTAGCTAAGTCGTTCTCTTGGCCCTAGATGGCGCTACTTTAGAAACAAGAGGCGCTCCCCCTCCGGCTTAATTCGGCTGTCTTCGAACAGCGAGCTTGTCCATGGCAAGTGCCATAAGAAACAACAACAACAACAGGTTAGTTCATATAGTTCTAAAAATGTTTTTTCAGAATTGCGGCTCGATAAAAAGCATAAATTCCCAAAGCCTTGAGGTCGAATTTTATTGATGATGATAATATTTTCTTTTTGCATACCTCTACACGATAAAAGAAAGCTTTTAAAAAATGAGTGTCATCCATGCTATAGTTTATGAGTAAAAAAGTCTAATATACCATTCACCCAATACGTCATACCCCCAGTTATTTCAATTAATCAATCGCGAAATCAGATTCGCAAGGAATATTTACACACACGTCTTCCCCGCCATTATCCGCGGAAGGTCATCCTTTAATGCCTCCCAGAAAGTGCTCGGCATCGAATACATCAAATTGTCAAAAGTGTCAGTCCGGGAGAGAGTTAAGTTCCGTGAAAGCTATTTGGCAAACTTCGGCCTTTCACTTCTGCGGAATATTTCGCTAAGGCTGTTATTAAATTCCGCTAACCGACCCCACATTAAGCATTGCCGAATATTCCTATTAAAATGTCATTTGAGCAAGAGATTGTCAGAATGTGCCACTCATCGGACATTGCATGATTTCATTCTTGATTCGAATTCGAGAGGACCAATGTTGTGTAAATATAATAAATTCTGCCGGGGATGGTATCATGGCTTATGAATATTTTCGTTCTAATAACGCCGAGCGTATAATTTGTGCTTGGGTTTAAAATTAAGTTTCATACAATCGGCTAAGGGCGCTTTTCAATATGTTTTGACAGGGATTTATCGTTGGTGTGATGTTAGTTTTATTTTTACTAACGCGATAAATACGTTTTCTTTAATTATTTTTATAGAGAAAAATTAATTAATGTCTAAGATAAGGAAAGTTTTAGTGACTCTAGTTTTTATAATCTAGAATATCATTTAGTTTTATAATAACAGCCAGATATACCATTGTTTGAAAGGGCTTCTGACCTGGAAATAGTTATTGCAGCATTACAAATATAATCAGAAGATATAAAAATGAAATATCTTTAGTCACTCCGATTAACAGATAAATAATTTTTTATATAACTTTGATCGTTTTTTTTAAATCGATATCTCTTTATTTTTCATGTATTTAAATGAATAAACGCAATTTAGATTGCGTTTTTTAACTCGGTTTTCGTTAAGATATTAAGTTTTGCTCATTCATATTATGATTAATAATAAGTAATATAAAATAATTATTTATCATAAATAATTGTTAATAATATTAATAATTATTTAAATTATTAATATTAAAATACTTACTAGTAATTAGTGTAATATTAATAAATAATTATTTATCATTATAAAATTTCTTTTTATAATATTCTTTTACAGATTCAGAAGAAATGCTGTTCCTCAGTGAATAGTTTTCTGTTTCTAGGTTCTCAACAAATGTATCATAAATCCTGTTTATGCTGAATCTTGATTGAATAATGTCTTAGCTCAATCCCTTGCAGTAAATAAGTCGTACTACGTGATTAGTGGTATATAATGCAAATAGCACAATAGAATATGACTCAAATTCTTCCAATATTTGGTAACGTTTCTTTTAGAGTTTATTATAAAAGGAGTGAAAAGGATTTGAAAATACAGCACAATACAAAAAATAAAAAATACAAATATATTTATTAAATTGGCAGGATAAATCAAATGCTGTAAGTTATGATGGAACCTATTTTTTATTTCTGGATTTCATCATGAAGCAAATATATTTCAACTTATAAAACATACTTTGATGTATAAAAAAATCATCATGTTTTTTTCTTAAATAGAGCAGAAAAATATTCGCTTTTCGAAAAATAAACAACCAGTAACTAATCTTCAACTCTTTTAGCAGTAACTGCTTGTCTCTTTCTTCTTTTGTCTGTCTTCAATATTTAGCAATCATTATGTGAAATCTGACTTCAATACTTAACAATCGTTACGTGAAAAGCATTTCATTAAAAGATGAAATATACTCTTTTGTAGCTCCGTCACACTCATTTTCAGTCTATCGGCATTCCATGGAATTTTCCTGATTTTTTTTCTTCTTCTCTAAAATGCTTTTTCCTCTGCATTCCTATCACACATGAATGGACTAAAAAATCTCTCGAGGAAATTGAGGATCTTAACGAGTCTTAACTATTCACAAAGAATCTCCAGTGCCCCTATGTACATATCTAATATTGGGATAAACTGACAAAACATAACACAACAAATAAATCAAAAGCCTGGAAAAGAAAAATAGCTCTTCTCCTGTTACGAAGACTTAAACCGGAGCTATCCCTCCAAAAAAAAAAAAAAAAAAAAAAAACTTAAAAAAAGAATGAAAGTGAAGATAATAAACAAAAAATAAATACCGAAACGAAATAAATAAATACCAAAGCTATCGCGACAACGTCCGGGGTGATTGATGACGTGTTAGCGGTGGAGGAGTTTTGCCGATAGTTATTTCTAGAAAAGCTCTAAACTTTTTGTTAAATCCCCTTTTTCAAAAATTCCTTGAAGGTTCTCTTTTCGAAGCAGTTTGAACGTCCAATCACGATCGTCCAGCGTTGCTTTATTAAAGACTGGAAAACTGCATGGAAAAGCATCGGATCGAAAATGACAAATGATTCTCTAAATAGGATATGATTTTCGAATCGTTTAATGGAAGATGGGTAAACTTGTTTAATATGTTGTTTCATTTCAAAAATAGAGTATCATTTATCTTAACGATCGTTAACGGATATGCTGATGAATAGCAGTTTCAAGTGGAACCGAAAGAAGATCATTTAAACTCTCTCTTTCTAAACAGCTATTTTAGGACGCTATTTTGCCATCGTTTATTTAATTTCTTGCCAAACTGATGAATGCATAGATAATTGTTTACTTTATTTATTATGGAAGATAATACTCTTATGGAAGATAATACGATGCAGTTCAGAACGGGGAAGGCTGATAAATAGTTGTTTCAAATGGAAATGAAAGGTTATTTATAGTCTCTATGTTTATGTAATTATTTTAAAACCATTTATATGATTCTATGTAAAATGTATAAATATCAGCGCATAGCATTTTTGGATTAATATTTCATGCATTATATTTATAAATTTCGCAGTAGAAATTCTGAGGAATAAGTGTTCCTGGTGATAATCGAGGAAAGCATCTTAATCCCTTTCTTTGTCTTTCTAAATATTTATGCTGAAATGTTATTTCGCATTATATTACACTACAGAGTATCATGCCTAATGTGGCGGGAGGGTAGGCCGGATAACAAAAAATGCCGTATAGGCCGGAGTTCTATGAACTCATTTCTTTGCCCAATACCAGAAGACAAAACTTTTATACCAAAAAGCACTGTTATAATACATATTTTATCTCTCCTTATCGAACACTAAGCCCTCCATTTATCTCAAGTCACGTGAAATGTGAATCATAGAAGCAGTTGCCGGTAACGTGTCCAGTCAAAATAGAAGGATCTGTATTGGAAGTTTATATACTGTACTACAAATTTCAAGAATTTATTAGAGAAAAAGTAAGTTAAAGGATATGAACTGTTCACATTTTCACATAATTTTTGTGATACCTAATTTAAATGCAGGATACATAAACAAAACATTAAAACAAATCGTAGGCCTAGTTCTTAAGGCAATTGGCTCAAACTGATTTTTTTTTAAAATTTATTTATCATGATAGATGATTACACAGATATGAAAAGGTAACCCTAAGATATAAGTCGAAATTTACAGTTTTTTTTTTTTGTTGTTGTTTTTGTTTTTGTGAAAGTCCTTAATAGTTGCCTATATCATTTAATTGCGATAAAAGGAAACGCGGCTGGAAAGTACGGAAGCCAGGTCTTGATATAAAAGGTCCATGACTAAAATTGACTATTCAAAGTAAATAATCAATAGAAAAGTGGAAAAATGTCTTGCGTGAAATTTTTTAATAAAAAAAAGGAAAAATATTTTGTTAATAAAAATAGTTCTATATAAGCATTCCGGATTATTTCCCAAAACCTCGGACAAATACTTCTTGGCATAATGTAATAATTATTATAAAATCCCTAAACTTTCGAGGTGAACTTAATTTCAGTGTCCTCACTACCCACTATAGTCTCCAGTTTTACAACATATTGCTTTGTACGTTAAATTGTTTTCATTAAAACACTGATTCTACTACAGTTGTATTATTGAACTTTCGAATTCGGAAGAGTCCTTGATCATGTCTGAGCTAAAGGATTTATGATCATGAAATTTGAAGAAAATGATTATGACATTTCAAGATATAATATTGTTATCTATTAAACACAGAAGATATATATATATATTTGTGCTTTTAGGTTGCCCGATATTACAACGCATAAAAAAATCCGCGTACGTATAAAGGACATTTAAAATACTTGTTCAAATTTGAAGCCATATTTTCCTTTAAACAGGTCCCCTCCCCCATCTTTATGAATTGTAGCTCTTAATTTTGCTTCTCGACATAAACATTTTCAAAAGCATAGTATATCTAAAAATAGCAATCAATGTTTTTTTATTTTCTTATGATATAATTAAAATTTTTATTTTTAGCTTCTTCCAATTGCAAATAAAATTAAATTTCTAATATAAAATTATTTTTTTGGTGCTGCCACTTAAATTTTATATTTCTAGCAGCATGTACAGACCTACATGTTGCATAAATAAATATTTCAAATAAAATAAAAGTTATTAGAATAATTAAGAGATAAGTTTCTTTCAATTATAAAACATTAATAATATATTGATATTTATAAAAGTAAATTTATGATTTTTTTATGATATAACATAACTTATTATAATCAAAACTATCTACATCACTGCTTACACTAATATCAACTATATTAGGGTAAGTGAGGCCAGTGAGAGTTAAATAAAAATTATATATTATTTAATGAGACAGGTATATATATCAATATTTTATGTGTAGTTTCTGTAATGCTAAATTATAATTCAACATTTAATAAAATAAATTATTCTGAATGCCTCACAAAATCTTCCGTTGTAAATATTTCTTTTATAATTTTTCCAAGATAATAAATAGTAAAGGTAAATATAATAAGTACATTTTCAAGAGAATGAATAAACTGATGGTTATAATTAGTATAGTAAAATATTTAAAAAATAAAGAAAAATAATTTAATTTAATTTTAAAAATTCCTATACCATTTAAATCTGCAAATACATAGCACTGTTCCTTAACACTTGTTCACTCTTAGAATTTTTTAATAATTTAAAATCACGCTTTTTATTTATTTATTTTTATTTAAAGAGAATGAATAATTCCTGCGATAAAGCACTAATGCATAACAGTCTGCCATACTGAAATTGTAAGTTACATGCATTTATTTAATTGCATAAACCAAAAGAAAAAATATTATTATTAATACCATTATTAATGAAAAAACTATGAATTGAAATGGAACAGAAATAGGAAAGCATTGTGGCGCTTCGCATATTTAACTTCCATTTCAATTTTATTTAATTTATAAATAAAAATTATGTTACAATAAAATATAAAAAGATTGAAAAATATGTAATAATTTCAAAATTGCTCATTAAAATCATTTATTTTTGATTCAAATAAATGACAAAACTATTTTTCCAACAGTCATCACTATTATTTGATGGACTGCAAAACTTACTTCTATTACTTACTCTATTTTATAATCTCTTATAAATTATAATGCATATTGCTCATTATATAGTGCAGATAGCAGCACATCATTGTTTCCATACAGAATAAAACCTCATTAAAAGCACTAAAATACTAAAAATGGCATTAAAATAGCCATAGCATTTAAACTGCGCAATAATTGGAGAAAAATACAGAATTTTATATTGTAAGCAGCTATAGGCAAATGGATTTAAATAAAAGTTGTGTTATTAAAAACAGGACGCCTGGCTTTGTTTTGTAAAATGTTGAAATTTTAAATATTTTATTTCTAATTTAAATCATCTAACTAATTTTGAATAATTATAATGACAGAAATTGAAGCGAAATGCTTCACAAAAAGGATTTAAGATAGTACTTAAAATCCATCAAAGCAATTGTTCTTTTGCCCAACTTGAAACAAATTACTGAATATTGCCTCATTATTTTCAAGTAAAAATATTGCTCCTGCAATATTAAAGAAAATGATCAACATAAAACAAAGATTTAGAAACAAATAAGAGCAGAGAATTATGCATAAGAAAAGTATTCAAAATTTTAAAACTTTTCTTCATTCTAAATCACATGTCTTAAATTACTTTTAAGCTCAAAGTAATCTGTTTTTGTTTTTAAAGAAAAAAATCATGCCTGAAGCCCAAAAATATAATTTTATATCCTTGGTTATTCCTTTTCCCCTCCACGAAACCGTTTTTCCTTTAAATGTTTCGCGACTAATTACCCGCAGTTTTTGTTTCTTTTTCTATTGTGTTATTTGTTTTTTAATAAGACAGGGTTCACGGTTTTACCAGAAACTGATCGTCGTGCCTCAGGTCATTTCAAATGTTTTAAGCAAATGGGCAAAAGAAACTTGAATGGCTTCGATAATAGTAGAAAAAAATGGCACTTTACAGTACTTGGAATTGTAAGCTTTGCACATGTAGAGAACAAGCGAAAGGAAAAAAAAAAAGAAGGAATTTAAATTAAAGTTTATTTCTAGCAGTGCTTTTTTGAAAATGCAAATGACAATATTTTCTTAGCGAAATGTTTATTTAGGTTTCTTCTAAGAAACGAAAAAATTCACAAATGCATTGAAATGGTGTTTGAAGCAACATATTTCAAAAATGCAGTGAATTGAGATACTTCGCCCAAAATTTGAATTGCATTTGTTTTGAATGATTACTTTGAAGCAAAAATATGAAAGAACATTATGCAGCGTTTTTACTTACTTGTCAAATTTATATAAAGAATAACAGTTATTGACATTCACGATATAAATTTTTAGTTACACAACGCAATGAGGAATATTTAAAAGTATATTTGAAATGCATTTTATCAGTTAAAATTATTTCTACTTTCTAATTTTGAAGAAATACTATCAATGCCTTTATATGTAATGAAGATGGCTTTGATAACCGGTTGGCAGGAAGTTGGATAGCTAGATGTAAATTCAAACCTCCTCCGGCCGAAGATTCTCCGTGTACTGGCTGGTGCACTTATAAATCTGTCTTAGCCACATCCTGACTCCGCGCCATCCGTAGCCTCCGAGTCCAGACTGTACCAGTGGTGGTGCAGGATCAGAGGTGATCGTTCCCTGATTCAAGTCTAAATTACGATCTGTGAACGAAATGTATGAATGAAGTCATCCCCGTAAAATGGGCTGTGATGCATGAGTAGCTAAGGTGTGCTCTTGGCCCTAGATGGCGCTATTGAAACTAGAGCCGCCAACACTCGGCTTAAAATCGCTAACTTCGTCAACCGCCTTTTCATTGACAAGTACCATATACAACAAAAACAACACAAAATATGTAACGGAACTTTTTAATATTTATGAAATGAATGTACATATTAAGAAATTTCCAGGTTATATAGTATCATATCTTCATATTAACATGAATGTTAAGAAATTAAATTATTAAATATAAGCATTAATCTGAAATAGAGCTGACAAAATACCCTCAGACCAGATCATAGCTAGATTAAAAGAAATTTCAGCTTAATGCTTTTTTCTTAGAACTACATAGTCGTTAACATGATGCATAGGAATTACCAAGATGGCCATAAAGTTGAGAAAATACCGAAATGTCCGTTGTGACATGACACCGTCATACGGCAAATATCTGCTTGAACGTATCTTTCGGAGCCTTCCTTCTAAATACATCTGACAGATTTTAACGCCTAGCTAAGGTGGCAGATAAGGATTTATTTTCCACCAAAATGCTCAATTTGATTAAACAATCGTCCACGATCCTTTTCTTTTTTCCTTATGAACAATACAAAATACGTTTATTCAAAATACCATTCAATATCACAAAACCATTTATTCAAAACTGTATGCTAACATTGTGTTACCTATTCCACAAAATATAAAATTTAATCAGTTTTGCTACTTTAAGTTTTGATTTAGAGTGAAAAAAATGTATTCGTTACCTTAATTTCGGATAGCATTAAAAACCACGAATTTCACAACTTTTATAAATTCAAATTAAAAATGAATGCTAGAACAATCATCCTAATTAATTAGAAAAATCCTGCCCTAACTATAAATAAATAAGCTTTTAAGATAAATTATAAATATTTTCTAAATATTGAGTTTCTAGAGGGTACAAGAGTTTTCAAACAAAACCTTTTCTTTTCTACCATATGGTGGGGGAAGATAGCACAAATTCCTTCACTATCCACTGCCACTTCCCACCCTTGTGGTCAATCGCCCGATGGTCAAGAGCAAATGCATTCGTGAATGTATTTTTTACCGCTCGTGTGAGCAGAAATTTGAGGTTGGCCGTGCGTTCGCCGAACAATCCACCCCTAACAGGAAAAGAAAAAGCGATGCGCTGTTGGAGCAATCAATAGCTGTGTTGACTGACGCTCAAATCGCTGGAAGAATTCTGTAATTGGATGTGGGATACCATGCCAGAAGAAGATTGGATAGGACAAACAGAAGGGACAAACAACGAAAACCATGCGCTGAATCTGTAATCAAAGTACTCGCCTCCCGTTTTAATGGACTTTTTTTTTCAATTGAAGCTTCTTTAATCAAGATATTCGGGATAAATATCACTGCTGAAATCTTGCAATTTTCCAGATTTTTAAAATTTATCAGAAAATATTAGAATATATTAAAGAAAATAAAGCAAGAATTCAATTTGTAAATTTTTCCCTTTTCGTTTATTTTTCCCCAAATTAGTGAATAAAATTGATTAATTAAATAAATAAATAAAATATGGAGCAAGAAGTTTTTGAAATGCAATAAGTGTTTTAGGAAAATATTCCAATTAATAAAAGTTTTCTGTAAAAAAACATCTATGTAAAACTTGTTTCTCTTTATTAATAAATTCAGTATTTGGAGGGGGGGGGGGGGTGCCAGCGGATTTTCTGCTGGAAAAATTGGAAGCATATGAGATCTGACAAATTTATCGTGATAAAATTATATGACTGAGGAAAGTTATACACACACACACACAAAAAAAAAAAAATACAGAACATGGAATTTAAAAAAACAAAAAACAAATACATAATACGGAATTTAAAAAAACAAAAACAAATACAGAATACGGAATTAAAAAAATAAACACAGAATACGAAATTTAAAAAAAATACAAAATACGGAATTAGAAAAAAAATACAAAACAGTAACCGATGTTCAGCAGCATAATCTTTTATTAAAAACGAAAGATAATAAACAGAAAATAATAGTTTGGACTTTTTTATTTTGAAATGTGCATCAAAACATACTTTGAATCCAAATAAGCGTCTTCGCAGATAAATAACCAAGATATTTCAAAGCATTGCTCAGAAGATTTTGATATAATACCAAATATTACTTTAAAATATCTCTGAGGAATAGTAGAATAAAACAAATTTTCTATTAAGGATTGTATTTGTTATATTATAATTAAATTTAATTTTCTGTCTAGACTTAATATTTAACCAGTTTCTTTATGCATTTGTATTTGACATTCAAAGACAAAAAAATATTGTTAAACAAGATATTCAATATTATTTCATTAATAATAAATTTGCAACAGCCCTAAGCATTATTTTTTCAATAAGTTAAGCATTTTTTATCTTGATATCACTGCGTGCAAAATAGATACATAAATATATTATACTAAAAAGATTAACAGTAAATAAATTTTCAATAAGAAATAAAGAAAAAAATCGTACTTACCTTTGCAATTTTTGCATCAATTTTTATTCAAATCGATTCATAAATATGAAGAAAACGGTCCTTAGGCATTGAAATTAATTAAATAGCATTTGATGGAATAGAAAATAGAAAACTGCATTCCAGACGACTTTTAATTCTCCGAATTGTTGCATTTAATTCAATTTTAATCAAAATTTATTATTTCTTTCCTTTATATATCAAAAGCTTTCTGGTATATTATCATGAGGATCATATATTTACAGACTGGATGATAAATGAAATTAATTTTGATTTAGAAGAAAAAAATATTTTCTCAAGTTTTGAACATTTTCGTTTAATATTAACTTTCTGAAATTACTTTATTGAAAACTAGACAATACTATAAAAAATAAATAGTAGTCGCAACCTATTGATTATTTGAAAAATTAAATCAATAAAAATTTTCGTGCACTTTCTTGCTTAATTTAAATTCTGAACATAATATATAAACAGAAATTAGAAGGATTTATATTCATAGCGACTCAATAAATTTAGAATATTCGTGTTTTGAAAGAAAAGGTTTTAAAAAAGGATGGTGCAAAATAAATAAAATAATTACGTTCAGATTTTGAAATGAGCTCAAAATGCAACATAAAATTCGTTTATACCTAATTAGCTTTTATTTTATTTGTTTTAGTATTAACGAAACAAATATTTATGTAATCATATTTCACTTGCTTAATTAAAAAGTAATAATGTAAAATTAATGAAATTTTTGATTTATTATAAGTAATATTTATATATATGTAATTATTATTAAAATACTAATTTGAAATATTTTTAACTCGTTTTGATTATTCTTGAAGTGCTAATTCAAAATATGAAAATAATTTTTATCTGACTGTTTGTGATTTTCTTTTGTTAAACATAAATTATTTCAACATTAAAAGTGAAAACTTTTGAGAAAAAGTTATTTCTGGAGCAGTAGAATCGTATGAAATGAAAAAGAGTAAGGGGAAAAAAATTAATATTTGTCTCCACACAAAAATATATGCGATAAAAAAATGTTACTTTATCTTTGGCCACGAATAAAGACAACAGTATTGGGTAATTTCTAAGAACTTAAAAGCAATTAATTATCCGCATCGTTATTAATGAAATATCCCTACTTCTTGCGCCCATGAGACAGCACAAAAAATTATTATATAATATTAAACGAATGCCAACCAAAAACAATATGGTCGCCGGAGAAAAATATCATTCCAGAACCTGGCTTGCTTCCACAGTACATACGGTTCTACAAAGCAGTTTCACGAAAGTTCTTGGCCTTGATTAGGATAGTTCTTGTTTTGAATACATATATAAAAAAACTCTCCGGAATGATCTGCAAAAACCCAGAATAAAACTTTTTTTTTTTTTTTTTTTTTTGTAATCATTAAATTAAGCAGCGCAAAAATGATTTGTATATCTCATTTTTCTTCTTGCCAAAGGCTTTATTAAAAGCTACAAGTCTGAAAATAGTTTAAAGATAATTAATAAAAGACATAATAATTTCCAGAAAGTTGTTTTAAAAATGAAATTATTTTCAATACAATTTAAACAGATTTTTATAACTTCTTGGTGATACCTTTGAAAGACACAGAAACGAACGAAACTAGACAAATTAGTAATGAGACACCGAAATTAGCAATACTAGTATAAAGGCAATGAGAGACCAATAATAGCGTAGACTCCATACCCATATGAGGATGAATTATTGCTGAAATTTGCAAAAAGATTGTTTAAATGAGATTCCCAGTGCCGGTTCGGGCATGGTTGTTCTTCATCCGTTTTATTTGTGAGATGTATGAATGTGCCCCCCCTGTAAAAAAGGGCTGTGCAAGCGAATGTGATGCGTGAGTAGCTAAGACGTACTCTTGGCCCTAGATGGCGCTACTGAAAAACAAGAGACGCACCCTCGGCTTAAAATCGCTGATTTCGCCAGAGAGCTTGTCCATGGCAAGTGCCATTAGAAACAACCGACAACAACAACAAATGAGATTCCCTTAAAGTTGACAAACATTAAAAAAATAATTCATAATGAAACTAAAAACTTTTCTCTTTCAGTCCATTTTCAATTTTTAATTGATCTTTTATAGGTTTACAGGAGTACTATCTTGATGTTTTAGTTAAATGAATGTGTTTTGTAAAATTTACTGAGGGAAATATTTTTAATCTCTAATATCAAAAGCGGTGTTTGAAATATTTCCCTTAAATTTTTTGTGATATTCGTTAACAATAAATTGAAACATTTCTCAAAATCACAAGAAAATATGTGCCCAATACCAGAGTAATTGAGATACTCATCTAATTACTGATTATTGTTGGAATTTTCAAAGAAATTGCACAAATGAGGCCCATTCTACAATATTAGACTGTGTATCGTAGTGGAGGTGGAAAACGTTTTGTTTTGTTTTAATTTAATTCTTCTCATTTTTAATTGTTAATCAATCTATTGTACGAGGGTTGGAACTTTAATAGTGGCAACTATTTATTTACATGGAATACAAAAGAGATTCATGTCACCACGTTTCACAGATCTTCAATATAGTCGCCAGCATTGTGTACAGCCCATTTCCAAAGATGTGGAAGAACACCTGTAGCAGCGCCTGTTCTGTTGATAGTTCGAATGGACCGGTCTATTGAAGCAAGAATCTTTGGAACAATTTTGAAGCGAATGCCACGAAATGGTTTCTTCATCTTAGGAATTAAGTCAAAGTCACAAGAGCTTAGATCTGGGAAGTATGGTGGATGGTAAAGTACTTCCCAGCTCCATCGATCAAGCAAATCAGCCATAGCTTGCGCTGCATGCGGCCGAGCATTGGCATGCAAAATGATAGGGACGTTCTGTAGAAAGTATCGCCATTTTTTTCTCAAAGCTGGTCTGAGATCGGGCTCCAAAAATGAGAAGTAATACTGTGCGTTGACGGTCTGCTGTGGGGGAACGGTATGCGTCAGCATGACACCATCACAGTCGTACACGAGAATCAGCATAACTTTCACATTGCTGGGGTTCTGAAGAAATTCCGAACTTCGAGGTGACCCATAATGACGCCGTTCGATTGACTGGCGTTTCAGTTTTGGCTGGTACTATCTGGCCAAGTCTCATCCAGCGTAAGGATACGGTATAAAAAAACCTCTCATTCGAGCTCATATCGCTCCAGGTGGGTTCGAGCAGCATTGCATCGTAGCCATTTCTGCATTTCTGTCAAATGTTGTGGAACCCATCGTGAAGCATTCTGCGTTCCTTCAGAATGTGCAGCACAGTCGTATGCACAAATCCTGTCTGTCGGGCCAGCTCACGAATGGCTTGGCATCGATCACTGTCCATTAGTGCGGCAACAGCATGCACTTCTGCTTCGCTGACACTGGAACGGCCTGGCTGATGCATGTCTGCCACACTTTGGCGTCCTTCATTGAAGGCTTTTACCCATTGTGCTACATTTCTGTAAGGTAAAGCAGATTTCCCAGCTAGCCTCTTGAAGCCCTACATGACACTGTCGTACTGTACGACTTCTGGCAATTTTTATCCGATTTCGTTGTTTTTGTTTTGAAAACATCCTGGCAACACTTACTTTAGACCGCTAGCTCATACAAGGTTTAGTTTTTCGCGTTATTTCGAATGCGCGTGACGTAGGAAGGACGAGTCATTTTGCTGAGACGTAAGGTAGGTATGTAGCTAACGTGTGGTATACGTAACATTCTTTGGTTTTGTTCCGTCGCCTTTTTACAGCAGTATTGCCACTATCAAAGTTCCAACCCTCATACATCCACAGTGTTGTTGCTAGTTTTTTAATAAAAATTTGTTTTACAAAATCTATTGTGGATTTTTGTTTTATTTTAACGCTGATGCAATGAAATTAACGTGTTTATATACAAATACAATCAGAATTTACAAACAAAAATTGCTAGGCAAGCACTAAAGCCATATTTATTTTCAAAAATTGAAATGCACCTAAAATCAGCGAAAACATCTTCGGCAGCTAATTGTATGTTGATCTATGTAATTTTAAAATTATGAACTGAACTTCGGGGGGTATATCAGCCAAAGCTACGGTAAAAAATATGGAATCTTCATATTAAAATAAATTGGAATCTAATTTTTTATAGAATGGAATTTGAGAATTTTTTATTGAATGAAATAAATTGGAATCTAATTTTTTTATAGAATTTAGTTTTGGAATCTAATTTTTTTATAGAATTTAGTTTTGGAATCTAATTTTTTATAGAATGTAGTTTGGGAATCTGATTTTCATATAGAATTACAGAATTATATTTAAAGAATAAAGTGTGATTAAGTCAATTTTTATTCCAAAGAAATTAAAGAACTTAATCATAATAGATACCGATGACCAGAATGAATAATTCTTTTAATATACAGATTTTAAAAAGTTAATTTGTATATACAGTATATAAATGTGGTATATACAGTCTGAATTCAGTTTACGAAAGTATAAATTAAATACAGAATTTCTGTAATACCTTGTTAGATAAACAAAATGAAAAGCAAATCATTTTTTTAACAAAAGTGATTTTAAATGTATTTTAGACAGGAAAGAAAATACATTTTGAGATGTAATTTAGCATTTAGGCACGGAAAGTAAAAATTTCTTCCAGTAATGTATAAAATTCATAATTTTTTTGAAAAAAAAAACAACAACATTGTTTATTCAGCATAATAATGTAACTTGTTTTCATTTTTTCCTGGTATATGATAGAATGAATGCATGTATGGGAATGAATATGTATTCTTTTTTTCCTACCAGTGCTGAATAAATGTCCATAATATTTTTGATGATTTAAAATATATTTTGTAATATAGAATATAATATAGTATATTCGTATATTTCGTAATATAGAAATCAATGACAAAAAATTTAATGTATTAAAACACTATCAATTTTTCGAGGAAAGCTAAAATAAAATAACATCTGAAATTGCACTCGGTTCTCAATCACGGGCTTGAATGAGTGCACAAAAACATGAATAAGAAAACCCTGTTAAAACAGAATTTTTGTATTCTAAATATATTTTCATGAATAAAATGTATAGTAAAATTTCAACCTAATCTTATATTTCTGTATAATATCAGAACCCAATTTTTGAAAATATTTACTTTGTATCTAAATCTTCCTCGAGAATTTATAAAACCGCTTTCTGAAAATACAAGATAAATATGGGATTTGAAATCACGTTAAAGGTGTAATTTTTCCATATAAAGATACAAATATAACAATTTTACCCTATCTGAAATATTCTGAAATACTGTTTATTTTGAAATTTCCTATGATACCTCAATTATTCTCCGTCTTTTCTCAAGAGAAAATTTGATGTCCTTCAGATACATATTTGTTATCGCTTTAAAATATGCGTAGGAAGATAATGTCTGATTTTTCTTATTTTAGAATCTATGTAAACATCAACATTTACAAAGAATTTACGAAATTATGTGTAAATGTAGATTTGCGATGATTACTTTATAAATAGTTTCACTTTCTTCACTAAAAATTTACCTTTCGGTTTTTTTTTAATTGCAATTTCTTCTTTATTTTTTCCCTATCATAGAAAAATTCTAAAAAAATAATATGATACATAGCTTTCGATAGTACTTTTTAAAATATTTGTGAAATATTTTGTAATACATTGTTCTCATGTGCACAGTTAAAATTTACTTAAAAAATACTCATTTATCCTTCAATATTCAAAATACTTATTTCGAATTTCATAATACCAGAGAAATATAATATTTAGTTGGCATTTTAAAACATTTTTTTATAAGTTTGGTTCAAATTGGTTTTAAAAAAAATCTATATTTTATAAGCAGAAGGCACATAGAAAAATTTTGAATAAGAATATCTTTATATTTTCTCCCCATAAAACTGTTTCTTTTATGAATGCTCCTTGTAGAATTATTAATATTAAACAAGAAATTGATTAAATTCGCCAATTTTTATCACTTTTCAGTGAAACAAAGCAATTCCAAGTTATTGTTACGAATATGTGATGTTGTTTTCAAGGGCAGCAATTTTTTTTATACGAAAGGCAGTTTTACAAATAGCTCTAATTTTTGCTGAATGTATGCCGAATAAATGATCTCGGGTCTTGGCTACCATTCGGCTACTTGGCGGTGAATTTGGCGACTTTGGTAATGAAATCGAAGCTTACAGAAACGACGAGAATCTTCATGATAGTTCTGTTTTGAGGCAAGCTATGTGGATCTTTCCAGAAAGTTATTTTCCCTGTCAGGTCAGAGTTACAGTATCTATGATGAGTCGGCAGCTGAATTCAACCTAAGCGAATAATAGTCAGTGCAGAGTTGCAGATATTTTTAGAACTGTGATTAGTTAAATAAAGTTAATGATCTACATGTCTCTAAACACTTTGTGCAGTCACAGTTGCTTATTACTGATCTTCTGCTTCTGTTGTATTATTTATTTAAGTGCTCTTTTTATTTACGGTTTGGTTGTATTTTATTGTCTGTGTGTTCCTGTTTCCACGTTGAATAAAGTACCTTTACTTGTAATTGAGCCTGTTAGACTGTTTCACCAAACAACCTCTTCAATGGACTTATACGTTTTGGAAAAAGCTTTATAATATATTCTTCTTCATTAAATTTTGATTAGTCCCCTATATCCCAACCTTAGGGAATATGAACGGTAAAATATGAATCAAATTAAAATCCTTACATGACCGAATTTAAGGGTACTCTCCAGAATCTCTGGATAAATTCAAGTAAATCCAAAGTGTTCACATGTTTGTGATTATATATTGCATACCAAGACTTTGAAAATATTCATTCTTTTGCTGAAATGGTAGAAAAATAAAAATCCTAGAAAAAAGATTCTAGATGATTGAGGTAATGATGCTTAAGAGATTAATCAATGAATGAGATGGATATTTTGAAAAAAAAAATATCTGAATAAGATGGAGATTTGATAAAAGAAAATAATTAAACAAATCAACATAGCAGGAAATCAGAACTGAGCTTATCCGATGATAATAATCTTTAGTAATGATAAAGAGAATTTTCTAACTGGACAAAGAGAAATCGGGAATCGAAAAATGATGAAATTTCCTCTTTCTAAAGTAAGGAAAAGAAGCATCCAAAACAGAAGCCATGGACCAAAAGCATTTCTACAGAAATCTAAAAATTCATTAACTTACCTATGATTGATGAAACAGTAAAATATACAAATACGAATATCCGACTTTTTTTCCAAGGGAACAAGATAACAAAGAAACTTTAGAATATAAGATTATCTACCTATAAGTATATTTTTAATGCGTAAGATGCAAAAATATATATATATATATATTTGTTCTCACGCTTTACTTTTTCGTGCTCGTAATCCAGAATGGAGTTGCTATTCCCTAGCTGGAACGACTCTGTTTCCAGTGCGACTCACGTTCATATCAAAAAATTTGTGGAACTTTGTAATTATCAGTTAAAAAAATATATACTTCAGTTTTTCATATTTCTTGTACTTTGTCTAAACTTTCTCTTTCTCTAAGTAAATTGCAATTATAATTTGTTATAATAATTACTATATATATATATATATATATATATATATATATATATATATATATATATATATATATATCACTCTTACTCTGAGCTCTCTATACAGCGAATTACTCAATGTAAAGACTCCAAAATTAGTGAACATACTATTCAAGACATGGGGAGACGGAATACGTGAAGAAAAAAAATTAGTTCCATAAACACCGATAGATGGTGTTGTTTAACAGAAAATATGTTAAAATGACACAAATAAACATAAAATAGAAAATAAAACACGGAATATGGAATTTTTACTTTCTAGTTTCTATAGCTGAAATGAAAAAAAGAATATAAAGAGTGAAGAAAGTGTAAAACAAATGAAATGTTGCAGCAGTACTTCGAGCGTTTCGCGGACTTGAGAATTTACACGCATGACTAATAAGTACTAAAACATGCTCGAAAATTTCGCTGTACCCCAAATACGTCTGTGCCAATGTCTTGATTCTATTACCTTTCTGCAAGATGAAGCGCCTCCACACATTGGACTCTGTGTACAGCAGTTTCTTTGGCAACATTTTACTAATGATAAAGTAATTAGTCTTGCTTTGCCGGCAACCTAACCATCTCTTTCTACACATCTTAATCCCTGCGAATTTTGGCTTTGGGAATGCTTAAAAAAAATTCTTGATTATGGAGGACCTTGGTAGATTTGAAAGACAATATCACTCTGCAAGTGAGAAGCATCGCAATGGACCAATCAGAATCAGTAGTTGCATAAACTGGTAAACATCGGTAAGATCCACATGATTAAATGTTTGATACGTTGTATGTGTATTTTGAGTCTTTTCAGTCCATTTTGTTGTTGTACAGTGCCATCTATCGGTGTTTATGGAACTAATTTTTAGTCTCGTATTCCATCTCTCCATATCTTGAATAGTATGTTCACCGATTTTGGAGTCTTTACACTGAATAGTTCGCTGTATAGAGAGCTCGGAATCGGGGTAATATTGATCACCTTGTATATAAAATGTTATTAAATTACAAGTTATGTATTCTTAATACTTGGCATGCATCAAGGAAGCTTAGCATATAAACATTAGCAAGTTTTAAAACATGGTTATCTACACTTTTTTCATTAAAAATACCAAAATTACATTTTTTCTTTATTTATTTCGGCAATAAAAATATAATTTTATATGATATAATTGCGTGTAAAATAAATGCAAATTCATTTTTCCTCCTTTATTTATTAGGGCAAAAGAATATTATAGGAACTGAAATTATTTTATTAAAAAGAGCCTCTAAGATAATTGGAGGGATGTTTTGAAGTATTTTTCAGTTATGTATAACTAGATTATATGAATTCATATACGGATATTTAATGGATACGTATTCATTCATATCATTTTTCTATACAGGATTTTATTCTCATTAACTTTTTCTTTGATAACTGTAAACATTTTTTAATGGTATGAAGTAAACTGATTTTTTAATTGGTTCTTATTATTATAGTTCATGACTGATTTCCAATTGCTGAAAAGAAAGAAACTCATGTAATTAATTTGAGAAAAGCTTACTATATCTTTTTATCCCTCTTTCTTGTAAATTAGCATACTTTAGCAATATAATAATAATTTTTAAATGAATATGATAAACTGCATCTTTTCTCCCAAATTTTTATTTTGGTGAAAATCTAAGATTCTATATAGAAAATAAAAGTTTCAAATTTCAAGTTTGTTTTTTACCCAAAGAATAATACTTCATACTGCATCTGTGATTATCATTATGAAGGAATATTGCGAATAATATTGCAATGTCTCGGGAGTATAGAATTTTTAGAAGTTTGCTTTGAAGAAATAATTTCACCTTGAAAGATTTAATTGATTCTTTGCTGATTTTCTTAAATAAATATATATTGTCGGTGAAATGCAACTTCAGCGACAGTAAAATTACTTTTTATTCATCCTCGAATAATTCATATTAGATAACTTTTATCAAATATAGGGAACATTTCCTAAATGAAGTATTTCTGTACTGTTCGTGAGCACTTACCCTGTGCTCCTGTTAGCACAAAAAGATTCCATGCAAGAAAAATCAGGAAACTCTTGTCTTGACTAGTCACCCCTTTATTCAAATAGAGCCACTCCTTATTTTTTATACAATTTGCAATAAGCAATTCCATATCACGGTTGCGAATATTTTTTAAAGACAATATTTTTTTTTCATAAACTACTAATTTCACAAGAAACCGGCTGTGTTTCCGGGTGATTGTTAAAATAAAATTGCTCTGCTTTTCCTTGCGAGCTACTGATCGCTCACACTCCACGTGCATGTCTAATTTTCTTAACTGTCATGCAAACAAGGAATCTTTTCTGCATAACTTTCAATACAACGGGAATGCTCTGTCATCTGGAGTAAGGAGAGGAAATTAATTCCGACAACTTTCAATAAAATATACAGGATTATTGTTCATGAAAATTTGTTATTTGTAATTATTATTATTTTGTATGATTATTCATATATTAAATTGACTAATTATTATTAACAATGTTATTATTAATAGATGACGCTGTATGAACTCTCTAAACTGTATAGTTTGAGACTGAATGGAGAGAACTTTTTGTCACTGCCGTGTCTATTCTAGAACAAACTGGTTCAATTAGTCACAGTCTGTCGTTGTTAGCGGCAAAATTAAATGAGACGTGTTATGTGTTAGCCTTAATGTTATGTGGTTTTCGACAAATTTTTGTGGGCAATGTAGAATTACAAAAATAAATAAGCAAAAGACAAACAAGACTTGTCCATTAAATAAAAAGCTTCACACCCAGCTACAATTATTATACAAGAAATTATTTAATCTTGTATTGAACAATTACTTTTACATATTCCCATAATACATAACACTTAATTAGTATTTTATTTACTCATAATATAGGGTGTTCATTAATTATTGTCGGGGTTTCCGTACCTCATGACTTTCGAATAAAAAATATTACGCAAAAACCGATTACATATTCGTAAATTACAACTCAAAGAATTTTATTAATGATATTAAAGTGTAAAGCTTGCACAATTTGCACTTTGTAGGCATTCAGTTGAAGGCGGTTATGGAGAACGTTCCATATCGTCGTATGTGCTCGGTCTTCCCGCTCCCTTTTGGTGTAGAACGCTACCAGTTTCCTGAAATTGTGTTAACCAGCGTCTGATAGAATTATCTGAAGGAGGATCTATCTTGTACGTGGTCCTGAAGTAACGTTGAGTAGTTACGACTAATTTAGTTTCGAAAAACCACAATACACACATTGCTTTTTCTTGCACGGTCGCCATTTTTATTTATGACGTCATAATTACCCAGACTGCAAATGCGCTAAGATCGCATTGTTGCCACGTAAAATTCTTTGAGTTGTAATTTACGAATACGTAATCGGTTTTTGTGTAATATTTTTTATTTGAAAGTTATGAGGTACGGAAACCCCGACAATAATTAATGAACTCCATATATATTTATTCATAAATATTGTGCATAAAAAACTAATTTATTTCGATGTTTGCGTTTCAGTAAGCCAGACAACTTTTTAACTTTCAGAACATTATCAATGAAATCTACAGAATTATTGTAAACGAAATTATCTGATCTTGAAGTGAACGTTTAATATTTTAGTCATTGCAATCATTTACTTCCAAACTATCTAAAAGATACGAACTAAACAGTTAGTTTAATATATGCAGCGAAGTAAAGTTACTTGCGGCTTCTTTCTTCTAAATGGAGTCCTTCAATGGCAATCTAAAGATTATGCATAGCAAATTAAAGTTTCTAAATGAACATTTATTTTAGTTCCACCAAAGTGTAGCTTGAGGTGAGCACTTATCAGGAGAAGTACTATTAAACCAAGTTTAAGCACATAATTGAGCAAGAATCAAGACGCTGAAATGTCGTGGTTGAATTTTTATTCTGCTTTCAATCTCCTTCTTCCGGACACCTGCGGCGGAATTCGCTACTTCTTCTAGACGAAAGCATACATTGTTAAATATCCTTGAATCATGTATGTCTTTGTGTGTTTGCTTTTGAAGGAAAGAGTAGTAAAGGAAATTCATTATTGGCTATAACATGATGCAACTTTAATATGTATTTTCTTTCAAAATTTTCAAAAACGTTTCGTTAATTATTTCCAAAGAATATAATAACACTCAATGAAAATTTGCAAAGAGGATAGAGGCAGCTCATTACCATTCGTTTTAAAAGATGTTTCTTTGATGCTCAAATACTTTATCAGGGTTAGCATAATTGAATGACAGATATTAAACATTTATTTTTCAAAGGTAATATACATAATATGAGCCGTCGTCCTGGCATAGGGGTAGCGCGTCTTCCCCGTGATCTGGGCGTCCCGGGTTCGAGTCCCGGTTTGGGCATGGTTGTTGTTCTATCTGTGAGATGTGTGAATGTGCCCTCCTGTAAAAAGGGGTTGTGCAAGCGAATGAGTGATGCGTGAGTGGCAAAGTCGTACTCTTGGCCCTAGTTGGCGCTGCTATAAAAAATAAGAGACGTCCCCCTCAGGCTTAAATCGCTGTCTTCGTAACAGTGGGCTTGTCAGTGGCAAGTGCCATAAGAAACAAACAACAAACAAACAAACAACATAATATGATCAGTGGTATACGAAAATAAATTTAAACGTTTCACATTCTTATTGGTTTATAATACAGAATTGATGCAATCTTTGTGTTAATTGACTGTTTTCGGTAATAAAGAAACGAAAAAGACAAAAAAAAAAAAAAAAAACTTACCAAGAGAAGTTTTGTTAAATAAAATCGGGGGATGGTGCTTATGTGACTAAGGATATGTCAGTGTTATTCACATATTCAGTCATGCATTGTGGAGTGTCATGTCTTAGATAAGTTACGAAGATCCAAATCCCAGTGGGATATTTTGAGGAAATTCGCACTATCCTTATTTGGTTGAAAGACAAAATTCACATTATCCTTACGAAGTTGTGGAAACAATTATATTTTCAACATGCCCAGATAATTTCCACAAGTCGAGAAGCAATGTCAAAAACCAAATTTGGATTATTTTTCTATATCTTCTTGCAACACTGTTTGTATTATATGTAATAATTTTGAAATAAATTTTCAAAATCCGATATTTTATTTAAGCTAATCCTATATATGTTTCGGAACTATTTTATTACCTGCGAACATCTACAAATAGAGCATTTTCATTTGTTATTGCCTCGGAATTAACTATCATGAATACATAAGCATGTTTATTATTGTTCATTTAAAGATGTAAATGCAGATTGCATTTCGCCTTTTGTTTTATCCTTCATCGCTTTTTTTCTTCTCTCCGGAACTTGAAAATTGCTGAAATTTAAACTACTCAAAGGACACCTCACAGCGGGACAAATCTGGGTTCGGGCGGGCGGGTGGGTGGTTAAGCAGTTCGTGGAAGTATTATAGTTCGATGCTTTGAGAGATAATTTGATAGAAGGAGGGACCTGCTTTATCCACAACTTAGCATCTAAATATCTCGCCACTTCTATTTCACTAAATGAAACAAACGTTTAACATTTCTTCTATCGTTATCTTATGATCACGTTGAAGGTAAACCTTGTGCACAATTCCTTTACAAACAAAAAATCTCAGGTACCGTTTTTTTTTTTTTTTTTTTTTTTTTTTTGTGATGGTAATTTTTATTATAGTCTATTAAACTTTTACTCTCACATTTTTGAGTCAGATTAAATAGGTTTGATAGACCAGTTACATAATATTTCTCGTTTATTTTGCGACGAGTAGTCTGAATTAACTACATTTTCTAAATATTTAAAATGTATCAAAATTTCAAACTTACAAGTACTTAGAAAAATATTACATACAAATGCTATGGCATTACTTAATTGTGATATATATTTTTCATCAGTGTACATTTACTATATTTTTAGTGTTAACTCTTTTACATCTTCCTCAAATCATTTTATAAATAATCTTAAAGCTTTCCAGACATTCTAGACATTTCGAGTCTCTCTCTTCATCGGCTTTCATATATTTCTCCATATTTAATAACTAACTTTATTCCCTAACATAAATAACAAAATAGAAAAGTAAAGCAAGTCCAAAAGCAGTCGGTAGGAAGATAGACCTTTTCTTAAAAATAGTTTAAAAGAAGGGATGTACTTTTATGGTTCAGAGTGAAATTTTAGTATTAAACTCGCTTGTATTGCTAGGAAATATGTTTTTTTACGACTAGAGAATAAGTAATAATATATTATATTTTAGTAATAATATATTTTTCTTCGGTACTCTACTTTCTCAAACTCTTGTTGACAAAAAGCAAACTTAGTGCAAAAATATTCAAATAATATGTCATCTTATCAATAAAGAATTTATGTAGAATTGCTTTCATTCCTCTATTCTTGTTTCTGCAAAGTTAAATTATAAAATGTTTTAGCTTTATTATTTTTCTTGTATGTGCAATATTTTGAAAAATGTTAAATTTTAGGATATCTTAAAGAATTGCTTTTTCTTCTTTACGAATTTTTGTTTTCAGGTGTTACTATATTTCTTTATTTTTTATATAGTTTTTCTGTATTTCTTTACATCAACAATACGTAAATATTAGATTATAAATATGTTGTAAAAGTTTAGTAGAGAATGCTATTTACTAAAACATAACCTTCTTCAGCAATATATTTTATACTTCTTCTGAAAAAAAACAATAGTTTTTATTTTGAGTTTTATTTCTTTAACACCAATTTTAAAATTCAATTTTCTTATGATAACGAATTTTTTAATGAACTTTTCTAAGGAAAAAATTAATCATTTTAAATCTGCTGTTCTAATGAAAAGATTGTAATTTTGCACTTACAAAATTGATTTTCAAATATTTGAAAATTTTCCTAAATAAACAAAAACCTAATTCATTTGCAACTTTCAATGCCACCTAAAATTTCTAATCAGATTAAAACATCTTTTAAAAAAATATTTTTTCCGCAGTGAAATAAGATTAATAGAATTGCTTTTTTGTACCCAGCACAAAATTTTAAGAGAAGATCATTAGTTCTTTGATGTCACTAATAGATGAAAAATATGTTTTAAGACTTTGTTTATGTTAGTTTATTTTCTTATCTCTTATTTTGTGTTTCAATTAAAAATGTATTTAATTTCAAAAACATCTTTGCCCGATTTCCCAACATTCATAGTAAACGAAATCAACAGAACATTCAATTAAAGACCGAATCGATATAAAGTCCATTCCGACCTCGACTCAGCTGAAGCGAACACTCAATCGATTCATTACAGTTTACGGACTGCTCGTAAACTTTTAACTTTGTCGATCAAAGAGGGCTTTACGTCTCTACCGCAACTGCAAACCCGTCCGCCATCTGTTTAACTTTTACAGCTCTTCATAAAAGTCAGTATAATTGCTTGGAATCCCCTTTTCTAAGTCAGTTCGTGAATGCAGGAGGAAAAAAAGATTCCAGAGCAAGATAAAAAATACTGTAAACTATCATGCCGAGTAAACTTTAAAGAGTTTATTTATCGGTTTAAAAAATTAATTTATAGACATCGAAGAGAATAATATTTCTTTAATTGAAACAAATGATAAATGTATATTTTTCTTAAATTTCAAATGTTCTATATGTTCTTTCACTCGATTCTAAGATTCAAACTTTTTAAATCTTATCTTCGAATTCATGCTCGAATAGAAATTAGCTACCTAGTCTTCTTTAACACTGTAAGAAAGAAACAATGAAAATTGTATCATGATTTAAATTACTGAAATAGAGTTTAAAAAAATAGTCTTTTCTTGTTTCTCAAATTCATACTTATTTTGTTTGTTTGAAACTTTCCAGAACGATAGAAGAGATAATTTAAAGAAATATTACATTCCATATACAATTTTAATAAATCGTACTATACAATTCTCGAAAAGAAGTTGTATTAAAAAAACATATAATATATTTTCTTTATGAGAAAGCAATTGATTGAAATTCCAATTAATATTAATAGAAAAATATTAATAAAGAAATTGCATTATTATTTTAATGGCACCTTTATATTGTCTGGAATTAATTTGACTAATGAAATGAATGTCTCAAGCTGGAAACAGAAAACTTTTTACAGTTAGAGTAACACTTTAATGAACAATATTGATTTAAATAGTGAAGAAACTAAATTTGCATTTTCGCTAGAAATGAAGTTTTTTTCCTATCAAATGCAGAAATATTTAATTTTTAAATGAAAAAAAAAATTAATCGAGTGTTGCACGTTAAAATGCGACAGCAATACTTAACTTACACTTACTTTAGAGTATTTAGAAGCTGAAAGAAACGTTTGTTGAAATATCACAATAAGTAAACAGATTAACAATTCTTGTTGCTTGCTTTTATATTAATACAAATCCAAATTGTTATTTTATCAGCGAAAAATCATTCATAAATATTGTCATTTTTATAATCTAAAAATTGTAAAAAAAAAAAAAAAAAAAACTGACATTTATAAGTAACATGATCTTTTGTAAGTTATTTTATAATATATTATTTGAAATCTTAAATTTCATATTAATATATTATGAATTCAAATCAGGCAATTTATATACAGATTTAAACAACTATAATTACTCATAATGGTGTAAATAACATCACAAATACAAAATTTTACTACTTAAATTCGTTATTTGTAAAAAGGTATTTATAATTGACAGAAATGCTTCATCGAAATCAATAGAAACATATGCCTTATTTTAAATTATCTATGTATTACTGCATTAATATGCTTTAATAAAATTACATTTTGAAGCCTTATTTACTTTAGGCAACAGGTTATTTACATATTCGCATATATTTATATATTAGGATAACAAATAAATATACTAAATTGTGAATTTTTTATTACCACAGTACACATTTCTATAGTAAATATATTCCGCACATGCATAGTTTCATGAGCACATAACAATAGTTTCATCCAGAAACTATTCATAAAAAGAATATATTGTAATAAGATAAAAATAATTTTTAGAAAGAAATTCAAAAGAATTTCATGAAATGTCATGATGTATATTTCTAAGAAATTAGGTGAATATCACAAAAAGTGATCAATAGTTTATTCAATATTTTTGATAAAAACAATTTCCAGACATTTAAATATATTGACACAAAATGATGATATTTACAAATGCTATTATTTTTCATATAATTATGTGATACACATACCTTGAAAATGATTTTCACGATACATTTATAGCTATACATATTACATCAAATTTATTTGGATTAATAGTCATTCATAATACATAATAAATCATTCATAATACTTAAATTACATTTTTTCTGTGTGTGTGTTGAAAAACATTCATTAAATGAAAATAATCCTCATTAGGATCGTTTTTCTTCTGCATAAAGAATATAGTAATAAAAGTCAGTAATTATGGTATAGAAATAAAATTATTTTAAAATTAGAACCTAGAAGTACATTTTTAACCCAAATTATCACTTTTATTGCCATTTTTTCATCTAAATGAATGTAAGGTAATAATGAATGTACTTAAAGCTTATTATAGTGACCTCTTTTTTCCATCTGGACAGTAAGAAGCTTCATTACAAGCAACACAACAAATGACTGCTTCTAAATGACCTTTTTGAAATGTGAAAAGTTAAAACTTGAAAAGATTCAGAATGAAAATAAATGCGTTTTAAAGAACAACCAAATGAGACATGAAATTCGAATCAGCTCGAGGCCCCATCTTTATTTATTACATTCACTTTGAGAGTCAGATGGAAGAAAAAGATTTTAATGAATCATTTTCATTTTTTCTGCTTAATTAACTGCATACTTCATTAAATGAAATAACCTTTTTTTTATCTTAGACAAATGTATTTTATTCAGGCAAAAAGATAAAACGTGAAGAAAATATTCTTTTAATGATTTTAATTGAAATATTTCTTATGAAATTTCTGTTAATTGTTTTTTATTTATTCTTGCATTTGTGATTATTCTCAAAAATTCACCAAAATGTTTCTCTCTAGCGGCTATGTTTCTTCAACAAATTATATTTAATCATAATTTCAAAACGCTTCTTTTTTTTATGTCATTTGACATATGCAATCAACTGAATTTTATTCTTGTTATAACCTAAATGAATTAGATATAGTATTGTTATACAGATAAAGCGTTACTTAATTCTTTTAATAGAATTCAAATGTATATTTTTCAAAAATTACAAAAAAAATATGAATTTTTTTTAAAATTATGATTAAAAATATATTTAACATGTATAATTTTATATGGAGCAACAGATTTATTTCAACAAATAAAAAAAGCATTTTAATATATTTACATTAAAATGATCGGTTTATAAATTTAGCTTTTAAACAGTATAAATTGTAAAGTTTATTTAAAAAAATATTCTAAAGTGTTTTTCTTTCATTTCCTTGCAAATGTTATAACTGAAAATACAAGAAAATATTATTAAGTTGTTTCATCGAAAAATTATTGTAAATCCCCATTAAATAAGATATTGGAAAATGAAATTATAATCCTAATTTATGCTATGAGTAAATTACATTCTTTTTACGAACAAATTGAGAGTGATAAATAATATTTAATTCAGTATTAATAAAAAAATCATTTTTTTAGAGTTGCTTCAAATTTTTTGATTTCAAATAATTATTACAATGAATCTTGACTCTTAGAAGAGAAATTTACTCTTGCAAAAGTAGGAACAAAAATTTTAGAAAAATAATTATAACAAGAATAAATACTGTTCTTTTAAAATTTACGTTTCGTACATTCTTTGATGCTTCATTTAAGAAGATAATTTTTTTCTCTGTAAATAGAGAAAACATTACAATAATTCAAAATAATAAGTAAAATTCCAATGTTTTAAACTTCATATCTTACAAAAAACATGAACAAACCTTTAGTCTATGCATTTCCAAACATGATTACAAATATTTAGAATAATACATGTAAGATGACTGCACCAATTCAAGAAAACTTGGAAGACATAATTATTTTTATGGAAATATCTTAATCTATAAAAAAAAGAAAAGAAAACACTTTTAAAAACCTTTATAAACCTTTCCAAAAGTAAAAATTATCCAATTTGATGTTTCTTTTAAAAGAAAATTATCATAATACTTATAGTTTGGAATGGTTATATTTTAGTATCAGATTTTTCATTTATTTAATTTTTATGATTATTTAACAATTACGAATCAAAGGAATGTCACATTCTGCGTTTTCTTCCATCAGAAAGATAAAAATGCAAAAATACTCAAGCAAATTTCTGAGAATATGAATATGCATGAAGTGTAGAAACATAGTAATACATATTAAAAAGGAAAAAAATAACAAAAAAAATAGGTGGATAAAATGAAATAGAAATTAAAACTAAATCTGGAATATTTAATTTTTTAAAAGAATTTTAAATGAACTAGGTACAATGAAATATATTATTTTGTTTGAAGAATCGTTCCATTAATTTATGTAAATGTGAAAAAAAATTATGTCAAAAGAAATAGTAAAGATAGATTTAAATTATAAAGCAAAGGTAATATTTTATAAGAAACTAAATGTGAGAGCTTTAAACATTTTTTTAAATGTAGCAAGAGATTTCATTTATTATAAAAATGTGATATTCCCATCAGTATAACATGGGCATATCACTTCCTTCGATAATTAACTCAAATTAAATTAAACCTCAACTGGGAATAGCTCCTTCCCTTTACTCATCCTTAAGAACTTTCACGCCAGGAATTTTTTTCAATTATAAAAATATTTTATCTCTCCGACTGGCTTGATTTGAAAGTGTTTAATTTGGCTTAGCTAATTACAATTTGCGGAACATTTGAGCCTTCAAATTCTTAAGCTTGGAAAGAAGAATTTTAAATTGTAGATACTTATTTGATCTTAGCATTCTATATTCATATAAAATTTGATAATATTAAACTGTTGTTTTAGATTTCATTAGAATATTAACAGAATTCTAATAGTTGAGGCAAAAAAGCATATTATAAAAATTAAGAAAAATTTGATAGTGGTTTAACTTTTATTCAAACTTAGAAAGCAAATATATGCATATTATTTTTTATAATTACATTTATTTACATTTATTACATTTATTTTTTATAATTACATATATTTACATTTAATACATTTCTTTTTTATAATTACATTATTATAATTAAATTTCTTTATATCAAGTAATATGGCTAACAAATATGAAGGAAAAGAAACAATATAATTATAAAAGGGAAAATTATTATGCTTAAAGCAATTTCGAAGATGCAAAATTTATGGATGCCATTTTAAAAGTATGATGAAGGTATTAATCTTTCTTTTAGGTAGGAAACTTTAATTTTTTCACTTATTTTCTAAACAGAGATAAAGAAAATGTTTTTAAAGGGAAAAAAAATCATGCTTTTTATTATTAAAAGACACTTTTAAACTCGCATTTTAATTTTTTTTTCATACTTTAAACTGTTTATTATGTTACTGTTATAAAATAAAAAAATTAAATTATGTATACAAAAATTAAATATGCAAAAATTTATACATGTAAAAAAAATGCAAAGATTGAAATTTGTTCAAAAGGTTGTTTTTAATGTAAAAAAATATGTAAATGTAGGATTTCAGGCCTTTTCGTACACATTGATTTGCTTGCGGATGTAAGAACGCGATTAAAAACTATAAAAATTATAAAACTAGTAGAACATTTTTTTAAAAAAATCAACAAACAGCATTATTTCAGTAAGCAAAAATATAACTCAGAAATTAGATTCCTTTCTGTCTGTTAATATTTCTAATATATGCAATATGCATTCGCTTTATTCTGGTATTAGGTATCAAAGAGAAACTCTAAAACCAGGTAATTTGCGAATTAAAGAATTCAATATAAAAATTACTCATCTTCATAAGCTAATAAGTTCAATAATTTATGTAATCTTTACACTTTCATTATTTTAGGCATAAAAGGAAAATGATAATTTCGAATTGTCATGTTTCCTTTTTTTGTCCAATGGATCATCTACGAACTCGTTTAAAATAACCCTACTCTCATCGACATATATTTCTCAGCCTTTCAAATTCGACCAATACTATTCAAACTAACATTTCTAGTATGTCTTTATATATCTTTTACAATCTCTTTAGTGAATCGAAATTTGAAAAACTTTATCTATCTTCAACGATTATGTTTTATAAATCGTATGTAACGATTTTGTATTCAGGTTTTAATGGGTGCTCCATATAATAAAAACTAGCACATATATGCAGGGCGTTCTGAAATAAGTTGACGATTTTCCCAAATGCATAACAGGAAAACGCCCTCTGTCGATAATTTTTTGAACTGAGACCAAAAACAGTGGGAGGGAAAAATGTATGCCCTATTACACAATAATTTGCTGCAAGAATTTTTTTTAAACCTTAACTGTTTTCATATTATGCATTTTTGAAAATCATCAGTCGATTTCAAAACATCAAGCAAAACAATCAACAAATATATATATATAGCACAAATCATATTATAACTATGGAAGATAATAAAATCAATACATTTGGACTATTTATATAACAAATAATTGAATTTGAAATTTTACTATCGCGAGCATCAAAAAAAAAAAAAATGCTGTATTATATCAAGTAAGAATAATTTATTGCAAATGATGTTAATTAGGAGGAAATATTTCTAATTAAATGTTTCTTTGAAAAGAAGTGCATCATCAAATACATATCTCATTAATCTTTCATAACATCATGAACTCTGAATAAAAAATTATAAAGAAATAAACGCATTAATTTCATTTACTCAGGACATTTTACAGAACATTTCCATTCCCAGCACAAAATTAATTACTTAAAAATGAAAGAAAGGAAGCTGCTTTATTTAATTTATTTCCAGTTACTCATCTTCAGCTCTATCCACAACAATATCGAGAAAAATATCCGCTCTCTTCATAAGAATAACACACAGCAGACACCTACACAATAGATCAAAACCGGCAGTCCCCCTAAAACCAGTTATTCTCTCATATCCGAGTGGATCCATTATTCATTCAAACCTCATCTATACAAACCGACCCGTCCTAAGCTTCCCCCTCTATTACCCTCATACATGACGAATGTCTTTCTGCGACATACCGCACCATAATTACTGAGACCGCAAATCAATTTTTTGAAAGACACGATGTCAATATACATAGATTCCGGCCAATGTCTTTTTTTTTTTTTTTTTTTTTTTTCGTTCTTCTGATAGACTCCTCTGTTCATCCTCACTAAATGAACATGGATGCGGGGAGGGGGGAGCTACCTGTACCTGTCTGACCTACTTTGCGAATTTTACACATAATGGTGGACTAAGGGGAAGTGAGGGGGGTTGGATGTTCCCTTTCGTACCCTAATTAAGTAATGATTCTAATACGGGGTGAAGACACACCCTATAATTTAGAGAAACAATTTTTAGTCGTGGGAAGGCTCTATTTTGATTACTTTGGACTTGACGTGATGGTGGTCTAGGAAATTAAGATTCATTAGAAGAATCGATATTTGCATCGAAATCTGTCCTTCAAGTGATCATTACTTCCGCACATGTCTTGGCACATGATTTAAATTTCCATTGTATGTTCAAATTAATAACATTTATTTGATTTTATTGCTACAAATGTATAGAAAATTGCAGATGAAATAATAATAATTATTATTAATGATCCTGATTGATATTTGATAACAGTTATGTTCTTTATATGAAATAAAATAACTAAAAAAAGTTATCAGAAACTGATTTTGGAAAATATTATTATTATTGTGCTTTTAAAATATTCTGATGTGATAAATAATAGGGTTTTAATGTAATACATCATTTGAAGAGTTTTTTTTAGTTATTATTATTTTAAATTACTATATTTCAAAGATAATAACATTTTATGTTTAGGAAAAGAAGATTACATTTTTATAATACTGTTCAAAGAGATTGAAATTCATTAAAATTTTTACCAGAATGAATAGATGCTGAAATTATACTTTATTTCATAAATTACTATTAATAACAATTTACCGCAAGCATACTATTAAAGAAATAATAAATTCATTGCAATTATAAGCATCTCATTATCAAAACATTTTTGCTTCTAATCGCATCATTTCAATATAAGAAAAAGCATTTATAGCAAAGCTTCTGTAAAGTTATTTAAAAATTCAATTTATTTTCTTAAATAACATTCCTAGTCACAAAAAATGTTAGTTCAATTTTTATAATTTTAATACCCTCCTTGAGTACTTTGAACGAATATTTATGTACAAATAAAATTATGCAGAAGAAAAATCGATTATTTATAGTGCCAGCCATGAAAATTATTTCTATTTTTAAGTATGTTTGATAGATACGATAATAAGTGAGTGAGAAAGTGAAATACATGATACATATAATAATGAGAATACAGTACACTCCCGATTATCCGCGGAATTGGGTGGCGCGGTCGCCGCGGATAACAAAAATCGCGGATAATCCGAAAAAAGCTAAAAACGGGTATAGCAAAAGAGAAAACAGTCATTCCAACTTTGAAAAATCGTTTTATGTACATTAAAACGTAAAATAAACAGCAGGAAATGTTTAACTAACGCTTAATATTTTAGTATATCACTCAAAACTAACCTAAAATTCATTTTGTTGATGAAAACAGAAAAGTGCTTTGTACTTACGAGAGATGTCAAGGATACACAGAAAAATTAATACATATGTACTGTTTTAATACTATAATGTATTATGTAATTACAAAAGCATAACTGTAAAACTGCACCTTTTTGAAGAAATCAGTCATTTGTGTTTGCTTCTTGCTTTGGAAGCATTTTCTCTTTGCTTGGAAGCAAACAAACAAACAAAAAATACTTAGTGCGACAGGCGCGGATAATCCGCTCCGCGGATAATCCGCCCGCGGATAATCGGGAGTCTACTGTATATGATGCACAAGGTAAAATAAAATTATTTCTTTTTCATTGCTTTCAAACACAACGTGAAACAGAAATTCGCATGCATTCTTTAATGTATCGCAATAATATTTTTACAAAAAGTTGCATGAATTAATTATTTAATCCTGAGCTCCATATATATTATACACCTAAATTTAAAACAAAAATTTATAAATAATACAGTATTGGAATAATGCAAAAAAATATATATTTAAGAAAATGAAAATGCCTTATCTAACGGAAACATATTTTCAATTTGAAAATAAAAATTTCTTATTAAGTACAGAATGCTTCTTGTTCACTGATATAAATAGAAAAAAAAAGCTTAATCTTTTTTAAATTCAAAAAAAAAAAAAATTCTAATTTTTCAAGATATTCGAAAATTATAAATTTTTAGATAATTAATAATACTCCTTGTAATTGGAAATGAAAAAGAAACTTTGGAACAAAAGCTCTGTGATATATAAATTTCTACTAAATTACTATAATATAAAGGGGTGATTCATAAAATATTAAAATTTCTTCAAAACCTTCAAACAAATTTTTAAAAAAATATCAAAACAGATAAAGACATAAAAATTTTAACAGAAGCTTTTAAACGCTTTGCATTGCTTCATAATTACCTATTTAAATCCTTCTCATATGCTTAACTTCTACACATTTTTCTGGGAATAATTTGTCATATTTCGCATTTAATTGCATCATGATGTTTACCAGGTAGTAAAGTACTGTGTTTATGTGGAATATTCTAATCAATTTTTATTTTTAAACCCTTTAGAGGAAAATTAAAAATACACTTCAAATTTACTCATAATTACAAAATAAATATTTTTCATATTTATGTGATTACAAATTTACAGGTGTTTTGGGAATAGACTAATGAATCCACAGTTGACAAATATATTCCTCACTATTTTATGTGCTGTAAAAATGATATTCAGTGAGGAATTCTTAATCATTTGGTTATGTTCTTTATATTCATCTCGTGTTTAAACCAATCCCAAAGGTGTCTTTAACTTTTCATCATCTACTAACAAAATATGTACAGCAATGTATGTTGTCAATGCATCTTATAATAATGAGAATTTCTTTTGTGCAACATTTTTTTTTCTTTATTTCATGACTTTCTATCCACGCATTTAGTCAAAACTTTAATTGGTTCATTTCCTTAATGATTCGGCATTGAACCTTATTTGTGAATCACTAGCATAATAATGACAGTTTTGTTTAAAGACAAATATTTATTATGTTTACAGAAGCGTAATTTTTAACTGAACGTAACTGAACGAAAGAGTAAAAATTTGTAACTGAACCTAAAAACAGTTCAGGAAATTCGATGGGTTTAAGAGCCATTTGAAGTCAAATGTTAACTATATATTTTATTATGCAATTACATTCACTAGAATTAAAGTATTGCAATGACTGTTTTTAACGCATTTTATGCATCTCTTTATTTCTTATTTTCTTTCATTATTTCTGAAACTTAAGTTTTTATTTTTACAATTTTTTCCCACTTCTCCTACTTATGAAGCTGTCTAATATAAAAGACTAGTCCTATAATTAAAAAAATGTATAAATACTTTATATAATATATTTTATAATAAAATGTACTATAAATTTTGGAATAATTAATATGCAGATACAAGCAAATTTTAACCACCGATTAAAATATCATAAAATGTTCAGCATTATATGTTTTTTCAACTAGCATTAGATTGATAAAATTTCAAAATATTACAATTTGATAAAACTTTCAATATTAATCCTTCTATTGGTAAAAATAATGGCTAAAAATACAATTTAAAATCTGTGAAGAAACTAAAGGCAAATAGTAATAAAGAATTCTACAGAAAACCGCTATTGGAAGCTTGAAACTCTAATTAAGTTAGAATCTGTTTTCCTCTGTTCAACATGAACTAATTAAATGAGGAAGCAATATGCCCAATGCAGTCCATGTTTATTTATTTAAAATAAGAAAGCATTTTTTGCATACATTTCCCTTCATAAATTAGTTTCAATATTTCAAAACAATTAACAACATTTAATGAAATTTAAAATTTTATCCATACAATTTCGTTTTTATTATGATCAGAAAACATAAAAACTGTCTTTTACATGTCTTGCATATTAACAAGGAATATCCTAATGAATCCATAGTTGACAAATCTATTCCATGTTATTAGGTATCACAAGTATACTCTTACAAGTGCCATAATTTATAAAGCAGTATGTGAATAACAACTACAGATGCGATTAAAAAATATTACAAAAGTAATGTAATGTATAAGTATTAATGTCTTAAAATAAATTAAATAATTTAAATTGAACCATTTTCTAAAATTTAACTAGTTTTTAAAAATATCTTTATTGTAAGTCTTTCATTATTTTACATTTGCAACTGCTTTTCTCAAGTGGCTTTTTCACTCGACAGTTCTCTTTGCATTTGCTAAATGAATATAACGTTGGCGTAAATATGACAGAAAATTCAATACTGATCTTCAGAAACATAGGTTCATCTTTTTTACAAAAAAATATTAGATATCGAGATAAATTAAACTATTTTAAAGGAATTAACTTAATGTTATTGAAAAATAAAAGCTATAGATATCTAAATATGAGACTAAAGTATCTGAATTTTTTAAAAAAATGACCAGAGCATTTATTGACCATTATTTCCTTTAAATATTCTATTTGGATAAGTATATATTGCAGAGAGCTTGCAAATAAGTTTTTTTTCTGTAATAATGGTACAATTTTTTCATTTGTTCACACTGTTTAATGGTCGGAATTAGAATTATTCAAATCAATTACTCAATCTTATAAGTTTAAAAGAGCAATTCTTGAATGTGTATATATATATATATATATATATATATATATATATATATATATATATATATATATATATATATATATATATATAGGGTACCTCGGAAACGACTCTAACGATTTGGATCAAATTTTATATTTAGAAAGATTTTGTTTTCGAAGTATCTATATAGGTATATTTCCAAAGAAAAACAGGATTTTACACAAAAGAAAAAAATCATTTTTATATATATCATTTTTATAGCTAACTATTAGAGCCTTTTTCTCTCATGCTAACAATGTCATGCAACGTCATCTTGGAGCAGATTTCAGCAAGATAAAATTGAGTACAAATTCAAAACTATAAATATTGATAGATAAAGTGTAAGAGGAATACTGTAATATAACATATTTCTTCGAATAACATGTTAAATTAAGTGCGTTCATGATTTATTTTATTTAAATGACCAGTTCACATCTAGGTATGATTGGAAAATATTCATATATAATCAGTATTTGATTAGTACTTAAATATTTTCTCCGAAAAAGCACGGTTTTACAAAATAAATAAATAAATAAAAATAAGAAATTTAAACAAAAAACCTGCCCGATCTTCCAGAAATTAATAAATTAATACTGCAAGCTTTAATTTAGAGTATAACATTACAATCGATATTCATTCGATTATAATGCTGGGCTCTACATTTCTGTAGAATTATTGCTACCTGGATATTTTTTTAATTTGTTCTGTGTATTTTTTGAAGCTCCTTTTGGATAATTCGTCTTCAGTCCATTTGATATTTGCTGATCCCCGAGAATTAATACCTTGCAAATAAACTATTATAGGAAATATATTAAATTATAAGTTTAGGTCAGCATTTTTATTTTCTTTTATAAGAATTCCATTCAAAAATAAATCAAAGGTATAACTTTACAGATGTTAATGATTTCTTTGTATCATGGCTTTCCATTCTATAAAAAATAATTTTAGATTAATTTCTAGCTATTTTTTTTTTTCCTAAATTTTTCGAAAATAATTCTGAATAAAATTTATCTGAACATTGTTTTTCTTGATGAATTGATTTTTTTTAAAGAAATGAAGATTTTCTGATTGAATTAACTTTATATAGAGCAAGATTCTTAGTACAATTCAAGAGAAAACTCTATATATTACTCCATTTGTACGTTAATTACTTAACTGTTTTATTTTCTTTAATATCTAATAAGGTGACGTCTTCTTTTTTGGGAATATTTTCTTATTTTGATTCAAATGGAAATCCATTGAATACTTGACTTATCTGTGCATTGGAAGAAATTTTAATATTGAATTATAATAGTTATGAAAGGTTTATTTTTTGCTTATAACTAACAAAATTCAACAAATCGATGCACGTATGGCATTCGGGCAAAACAGTTAAGCCGATAAATAGGTTTGAAAAATATAAATAAATATATATTAAAAAAATCTTTTCTGAAGCATAATATAACAAAAAGAAATATATAAAGCTTTATATATTTCTATTTCATACGCAGTTAAAAAAAGTTTTTCACTTATATACATGCATACATAAAATTAATTAACATGGACCAAATGAAATGGAGCACGTGTGCACATTTTATCAGAATCTACGTTAATTCTATGTTAAAAATAAAGAACAAATTAACAGGAAAAAGCCCTATACGAAGCAATTTTACAACTCTTTTTTTTTTTTTCGAATTAAGACTTTTATATTTAAGACTTTGAGGCACAATAAAATTTTAATTATTTTATTTTTTAAAGCTTTATTTGCTTAGAATTTTAATTATTATGTTTATTTTCAATGGAATTGTTTAATGAATAAGGAATTACATTTTCATGTGTCATTGTTTTTATATTTTTTAATAATAATATGGCATTTTTATCAAATATTATTAGTCATAAAGTGATATATAAATGCAATAAGAAATGATATTTTAACTATTATGTAAACCATATTTTTGTATCTGCTAGTTTGATACAACGATATTTAAAAAAGTAATATACTAGAAGGATAAATTTTATATGTAATAATATAATAGCTCAAAGAATTTGTAAAGTTTCTTAACTAGGATTTACATCAATCACATGGTCTTTAGATCCAAACTACAGATCATATTCAAATTTTGGTTGGAATCGACTGATCAGGTGCTGGGTGTCCGTCCCTTTATGTGATCATGAATATTATAGTTAAAAAAATTAGCAATATTGATCGTTCCAATTTGTCATATGGTTTGTAAAACTATATTTATGTATGAATCATATTTAAATTAATCCTTTGATTGACAATAAGCGTTTCAATGATCGTCAGTGGGTGTATCCGTTCATGCGTACAGTAGTTCCAGAACAAAAAGACGTTACAAACTAGATGGATGAATATTAGCTTTTGATGTTTACACCAAAACCATTCATCAGTCTTAAACATTAGCACAAATTTGTGAACCGAAACATTTCATAATACTCGGTGTCCATAAAATAATTCCAGAGTTTAGATGATTTTTTATTTAATCATAAAATTAGGCTAATGTTATATATATGTATTTAAAACTTAATAAATCATGATTTTTACCGTTTAATAGATTTTAATATGTGCCCCGTTTGTAGCACCACAAGCATCAAGAAGGTATTCAACCTCTTCGCATGTCTTGACCAGTATGTCTGGTGAGATGTTTGCCACACACCTGATTATCCTTTGCCAGAGATATGGTTTATATCCTGAATTTTCTCAGCGTAAACAATATTCTTGACATGCCTGCAGAAAAAAAGCCCAATGGAGTCAAATATGGTCTTCTTGGAGGTCAAGAAATAGATCCTACCCTTCCAATCCACTTGTTGCCGAATCAAGTATCCAATTACCCATTACCACCCTATACGTGTAGAAATTCCCTTTGTAAGTGGTAACAGATCCAGTTTCTATAAATCAGATAACATTGAGACTTTTGTTGTGGCGTTTCAATAACATTGCACTATGGAATAAGCGTTTGCTACGTTACTTATGACGCGCGACGATACCTAATGCTGGAAAAACAAATTGAGACTGATGTGAATAAAATTTGATGAGCTACTGATTTCTTCAAAATTAACTTATCTGACAAAACTCACACCGTTAACTTGATATAATTTTTTTAAACCACTGAGTTATTTTATGGACAACCTGTATATATACAATTCACTTCACTGGGCAGAGCAAAACGCTGTCTTATACCCCAATATACGTAATCATTCTGGTCACTGAAGGATTTGATGGGCATGTTATGAGGATTTTATTGATACCAGAATATTTACAGAAGATAAAATGGAAATAAATATGTACAGAATTTACAAGCATATAAGAAATAATAATAATATGAAACCGTTTACTATTGTTTTCCAATTCGAAATGTTATAGAAAAATTTTCTGTAGTAATAAGATGCTAAAAAATATTTGTATAAAAAAAAAACATATGAGTACTACGATTATTGACTTGTTACCATAACATAGACGAGGAAGCAGCTAAAAAAACAAACTAAAATAAAATAATTTGGTTAATGGTTAAAAAAAAAAAATCTGTTAGAATGAATACATATGCATGTGAAGACACTGTGATGCTTATTCCCCCTTTAGTTATTGTTTGTATAACAGTTGATATTGAAAACTAGAGAGGCAAGAATATATCTTTATTTTCACTGAAATTAATTATCCTATTAATTATCCAATATATTTTTTTTTGCCTGAAGAGGAAGTTATTGGCGATTCTTTTCAGCGAAGGAAAAGGACCATATTCTGAGAAAAAATAAATGTGACTTAAAATGCAAATACATGTCCACATACGAATTCTTCTCTTATTTCTTTTTGGTTTAGTTTATTTCAGTTTAGTTTAAATATATTAACATACGGTTTCAAAGCAACACTAGGGATTATTTGGTCACACCAAGTAATTTTGAACCGCGGTCAGACGGCGAGAGCTACACCTGAGCTGACACCCCGTCTCTAAACTTCCACACCACACTAGTGAGAGAAAGTGTGGCCCCTACGGATTTAGCGTGTACCAGCAGGCTTACACGACGGTTCTTCGTGGAATCGTGTCTCGAACCTGAAACCCTCAGATAAAACCGAGACCATACTACATCCTACACGGCCATATCTCTTTCTGGATATAAATATTTAGCAGTTTTATATTTTATATTTAATTTTATTTTGTTGGTGGATTTTTCCACCAACCATTTAGTGTTCCCCATCTCGCAATTAGTTAAATAGTAAAGTCTATAGTCACTTAGCAGCTAATTTTATTCATTTCAAATACTTCACAATATGAGTGATGAATAAAATGAATACTCATGAAGAAGAAAAACAGCGAAACATTTCGAAAATTCATGAAAGTGGCTACTTCACGAGAGCGCGATCGTAACCACACATCTTTTCTTCCCGTTGTTGAAGCTATGGGAAAGCCCAAATACATCGTCAAAATATTTTTATAATGTTTAAATTTTTATTATTTTTCATCAGTTTGTTATTTCATTATCGTTTATTTCCACAAACTAATTATTTTCAATTATGCAAAATACAATGAAGCTATCATTTTTAAATATATTTCCGTAATGCTTTGTGATTTTATTACATAAAGTTCAGCATTATAAATATTGCTCAAAACAACTTTTGAACTATAACAGATTTATTCCCATCGCTAAGAAAAACAAAGTTATAATTTTCCAAGAATCTATTATCAACAAAATATCTTCATTCCAAAAGTTTCCTTTTTCTTTAAATTAACATCTTCGTAAAAAAAAATAATAATGCAGTATCTATTAAGGAATTGTCGTCTTTCTTGAAATTTAATCTGCATAACATTACCTAATCCACAGCAAAGTATTCAAAAATGTAGAAAGATGATTTTTACTTCATTATTTTCTTTGTCACGAGAATCTCAACTTTATTTAGCTATGTAATTTATGATTCAAGAATTCAATTAAAACTTTTTGTTATTGCATAAGTTTGATACACATTTTTAATTAAATCTCTTAAATCGTACCATTGCTGATTTTATTATTATAAGAGATGTTAATTTAAGCTTAGATATAAAACAGTAAACGTTGTCTTATGAACTCTTGTTTAGTTACGAAGAATGATATTTATTTATTTTCTCTATAAGTATTTTACTTACATTGTCTAATGCAGACGTTAACATCTATGATAATGAAGATAAACAATTCATCCATTGTACAAAAGATATTAATTTTTAAAGATTAATTAAGAACTCTCTTTTTTACGATTCTCTGAATATAAGATGTGGAATTGCCTCATTGAAATACATTAGATATCTTAAATTTTAAACAATGAGACAATCAAAATTTGAGAAACATTTTACAAGGTATTCTAAAAGAGTGAGAAATAATTCTGGACAAAATAATTTATTTTAAATTAAAGAATGATAAAAAGGCTTATAATTTTCATCAATAGCTATTATTATATTGCTACACATTAACTTTTAATTTGGTTGAAAAAGACGGATCTTTTGTCCCATGCGTTATTCGATGAATTTTAATTAACCCAAAACTTTCAATTAAAATAATGTTAGAATCCTTGTAGATAATAGAATAATTTATTTCATGAAAGGAACATGATAAATAATTTAATGGATCATATTTTAAAAGTGAGAGCTTTCAAATGTAACACAATAACGTTGCACTGAAGAAAAAATGGTAACTAAATATTTTATTATTAGAAATTTCACCATTATTTTAGAAGGTTTAGAGTATTGTTTTTTTAAGTAGAATATAATCATTTAACCGCATGAATTTTAGGGCATTTTCGAAACATAATATCAAATTTTCAAAATAAAAATATGATCTGACGAATATGACATTTTTGAAGGCAAACTTTTAATTAAAACTTAACAAACTTTAACTTAAAACTATTTATATTTATGTCCCATTTCAATGCACGTATTTTTATCTTTATTTCTTAATACTCTAAGAAGTCATTTAAGTTTAAAATTGTTTTTAATTAAAACTAATTTTATATTAAATGAAACAATTTTTAAAACTAATTTTATATAAAATGAAATAATTTTGCTCAATAAAATGTTTGATATACTTTCATGCGAAGATTACTTTCAAATTTTCTTTAGTAATGCTAGTACGGCATTTTTCCAGAAAGTTAAATACCAATTTTGCCATCAAATGGATTGTCTTATACAGCGAAAATCTATTGTACCTAACTTATATTATTGAAACAACAAAGGATAACTGTCTCGTGAACTTGTTTTATTTCACTGAATGTTACGATAAATTTTCCAGTGTGATTGTAAATTTGGATAAAATATATTGAGCAAGCAGTTGTGCAGTCATGGTTAAATATTATTGTGAAAAACGTTGTAAGCAGTCGTTTAGAGTATTATCTACAGTTAGGTGAGCAGAAGAATTATGGGTAATATCTCTTTGAAAATTCTTAAGTTCAAAAACTATTTTCCACAAATATATCATTTTTCCCAATTGTTTTGTAGCGTCAGTACGCCCACATATTGCTTGCCAGTTGGGTAACCATAAATACCTACTCCGACTCTCCCGAATGCACACGGATTGATCTGAACGAGCAAACGCCTTAACAGCATTGGCCCCAGTCTTATGAGCCATCACCGGCTATGATAATAGGAGACTCCTCCCATAAGAGACACGTTCTGCTATCGGTTGGGAGTAGCTGGTCCTCACATCATTTCTATACGCACAAGAGCGACGAGAACCAACTACCGTACCGGAGGCTTATTATCCTCATGTCTGAGGAACCGGTGGAATTTATCAGTTTTTACCAAATAATCTATATCTGATTATTAATAATATCTCTAAAAGATCATATATTTTTTCTTGTCCTATGGTATGCCATAGGCATTTAAAATTTAATATAGCAATATAAGAAACATTTCGACTACTGTGATGAATTTATTAGAAAATAGCTCAACGATTTATATGCTGGTTCCAATGAATGTTTCTTTGTTTTTACTTTTATAAAGAAGTTTAATTTTAAGATGACCCTGAGGATATTCCGAGTCTGAGAGCACATAATGAAAAAATTGTGTGAAATTTTTTGTTGAGAAACATGCGGAATATTTAAAAAAATTATTATTAGGTAATATTAATTTAACTTTATTCTCATAAATATTATAGACTTTCATATTTTAATAATCGTCTGTCCTCATCTTTTCTGTATTTTAAATTCATAATTCACAAATAAAAAATATTCAATAGGAATTAAAATTCATTCCCCATCTTTTAATAAAAAAATATTTCTTGAATTAACTTTGACACAACATTTCAAGTAGAATATTAAAGAACCAAACTTTTTTTTTACAACGTTTGATTCATTAATAACGGAATTTAATATTTATAAGCTTTCTTCATTTATATTTTAATAAAATCCTTTGCTAGCCCAAATTATTCAAAAATCTAATTATATGCTAATGTAATATGGAAGCATATATTATACCGAGAAAAAAAGCCAGAACTAGTTTCATATATTTGTAATAATTATTTAAGTTAATTTCTTTTTTGGAAATTTTAACTTCATTTTATTTCTCTTGAGAATTTCTTCATCTTCCATGCAAATATATCCGAATATAAATTAGAGTATTTAAAATTCATGTACTTTTCAATATTAATGATTACTCAGGATTTTTTTTAAGATGGAATTTACAAAAAGGAGGAATTTACCATTTTTTTGTTTTTCTTTTCATGCCCTTTCAATTGCTTTTATGCATATTTTAAACATGTAAAACTGAAATTCCATGAACTTTTTCTAACTAATACATCTAAAAGAAAACTGAATATCATCTCTTCTATATTTCAGAAATTTACCGTGGATTAAATAATAAATAAGTTGTCTATAAACGTCTTATAAGTAAAATAAAAGCAAAATATAAAACTTGCTTTTTTCCTTTTATAAGTTTTTTTTCATCAGATTTTTTCCCCCAATACTACTTACCCTGCCTTTTTCTTAAAAAAAATAATAACTAACGAATAAGACATTCAGTGCTTTAGATCGTTTTATTGTGATGTGAGTGATTGGCAAATTCTGGTAATTTATATATATATATATATATATATATATATATATATATATATATATATATATATATATATATATATATATATATATATTAGTAGTTGCATGGCCGAATGGAAGAAACTTTTGAAATTCATTTCATCACGGGAGGCATATTATGTACAAGGAAGAAGCGATGAGATACATCAATCTACAAAATTTTTCCTTTCTGTGGTTTTACAATGAGGTTTTGATAAAGATTTCTTTGACATGCGTAGCCTTAGGAAAGGGAAATTTAGGTATCTTTAAAATAAAGTTGTAAACATTAGAAATTTGTATCCCTTCACTCTGAGTGTGAAAACCTACTGAATTCACCAGTTTTACAGATCGCGTGTTGAATTAATTAAATAAGAAAGGGGGAATTGGGTCAGAAAATTAGATAACATTTTAGAATGAAGTTAATATGCGCTAATAAATTAGGATTTAATTTAGATTTTAAAATATCAACACGCACAAACACAAACACACACACATGAATATATATATATATATACATGAAAATGTAAAATTTTCTTAACAAATTTTAATCACCACCTTTTATTCTTCCATCATACAATCAAATATTTTTTCTAGACTATATAAATGTTAACTGTGCTTCAGTGAGCCTGATAAAAAAACATGTATTAAGAAAAAATTAGTCACAAAATTTTAAAAAATAAGTATTTGAAAATATTTTTTTATTACTAATACCAAGATATTTTGTTATAAAATTATTAAATGACCCTATATTTATCATCAAATAGCACGACCAAAATGTTAAATTTATTTTTAAAAATATTGTCACGTAGATGAAGTGAATGTAGCAAGTCCAAGAGAAATGAACACACTCAAGATCAACTGAAGAGTTTTAATACCAATCTAACCGATTGGGAAACTATTTATATACAGAAGATTATTCAAGAACCTTCTAGAATTTGAAGTCCCGCAGAAAATTAGGAATTTACATAAATAACATATTAGAATAATTAACATAAATTTGCATATTTAACATAAGTCTGACATAAAGCAAATTGAAATTAAAAATCAATCTTTAACTGTTCGCCTCGCTTGTATTTGAACGCGCGACCTTCCGCTCCGCTATGAAGTGCGTCGCTCAGCCGACTAAGCCATCGGCGCTTGGCCGGAAGGAGAAATTTTCGCTACATTTCCCCCTCCTTAGGAGGAAGCAGCGTCCCGCTGCAATCTGGTGTGGCTCCTTGTAACAGGTCTCCTGGGAATATCAGGCATCCCTCCATCAACAAATTGTCTTCTTGGATCAAGATAGGGTTTTAGTCGTAGTACATGGACAACGTCTTTTGAACTTCGACGCCCTCTATTTCGTTCCAAACTTTCTACTTCATACGTCACGTCAGATAGTCGTCGTGTTACTTGATAAGGTCCGAAGTAGCGCCTTAAGAGCTTTTCGGATAATCCCACCTTTCGAACTGGGGTGAACACCCAGACTAAATCCCCGATATTGTAGCTGACAGGTCGATGTCTCTCATCATATCTGCGCTTATCTGTAGCTTGTGCTTCGCGGATGTGAAGTTTTGCAAGCTGCCTAGCTTCTTCAGCCTTGGTAATCAGATGATGCACATAACTATCGTCGGAAGTTTCGGCATTAGAAGGGAAAATTGCGTCAAGAGGAGTCTGGATTTCTCTACCGCGAACAAGAAAGAAGGGACTAAATCCCGTGGTGTCTTGTTTTGCTGAATTGTAGGCAAAAGTCACAAAGGGCAAAATGGTATCCCAATTTCTTTGTTCAACGTCTACGTACATAGATAGCATGTCTGCCAATGTCCTGTTGAATCTTTCTGTCAACCCATTGGTCTGTGGATGGTAGGCGGTTGTCAGAAGATGTGACGTCTAACATAACTGATTGATGTCTTTAACAATGTTGGCTAAAAAGTTACGTCCTCGATCACTTATCATTTCCTTGGGAGCCCCGTGCTTCAGTACAATTTCTTCAACTATGAATTTCGCAATTTCGGCGGCCTCAGCGGTTGGTACTGCTTTTGTGACTGTGAATCTGGTTAGGTAATCCGTACAAACAATAATCCACCTATTCCCATTTCGGGTAACTGGAAAGCGTCCAAGTAGATCTATTCCAATTTTGACAAACGGTATGTCAGGAGGTTTTATTGGATGGAGCTGCCCCGGTGGTAATTGTGGTGGTGATTTTCGTCTTTGGCATTCTCGACAGTGTGATACATATCTACGTATGCTCCCATACAACCCTGGCCAAAAGTATTTCCTCTTTATTCTGTCATATGTTTTGGCAAAACCGAGATGACCGGCAGTAGGAGCATCGTGAAGGCTTCTTAGTACATCGCTACGAAGCTGCTTTGGTACCACCAAAAGCCATTGCTGTCCCATCGGATCATAGTTTCTTTTATACAGTATACCACTTCTCATTTGATAATTTTGGTACGCTTCACCTCTCTTGAGGATTGCTATGATGGTCTTCAATTGTTTATCCTTTCGTTGCTCTTTTGCGTAATCTGCGATAGCTGCAAGGAAGGGCATTTCGTCATTGCTCTCAGCTGTTGGTTCAACGAGGGGCTTCCTTGACAGAGAATCCGCATCAGAATGTTTGCGGCCACTCCTGTACGTAATATTGATGTCGTATTCTTGTAACCTAAGAGCCCACCGAGCCAGTCTTCCTGAAGGATCCTTAACTTTGGCCAACCAACACAAAGAGTGGTGATCCGTAACTACTGTGAAAGGTTTTCCATACAAATAAGGCCTGAATTTACTGATAGCCCAGATCACGGCAAGGCATTCCTTTTCGGTTGTAGAATAATTTCTTTCAGCTGCAGTAAGTGACCTAGATGCATAGGCTATGGGTCTCTCTGTGCCACCCTGGATCTGCACCAGCACTGCGCCGATTCCATACCCACTAGCGTCCGAGTGAATCCTTGTTTCCGCGTGCGGAAGAAAATGTCCCAGAACGGTGCCACTGGTCAGTAATTTTTTGAGTGTTGAAAAAGATTCCCTCTGTGACGAATTCCAGAAAAATTTTGCATCTTTCTTTAATAAGTCATGCAGGGGTTTTGCGATATCAGCGAAATTTTTGATGAATCGTCGTTAGTATGAGCATAGGCCTAGAAAACTTCGGACATCAGCGATATTTTCTGGGGTCGGGAACTTTTCTACGGCTACGATTTTCTGTGGATCCGGATAGATTCCATCTTGCTCAACTAGGTGTCCCAGTATCGTTAGTTTCTTTTTGCCAAATGAACATTTCTTCGAATTTAGCGTCAGTCCCGCTCCCTGGATACACTTCAGAACTTTCCTCAAGCGTATTTGATGTTCTTGGAAATTCGGTGCGTACACGATGATATCGTCTAGATAGCAAAGACAAATATTCCACTTTAGGCCCCTTAGCACCGTGTCCATCATCCGTTCGAAAGTAGCAGGGGCGTTGCATAGCCCAAATGGCATGACTTTAAATTCATAAAGACCATCTGATGTCACGAAGGCTGTCTTTTCTCTATCTTTGTCGTCAACCTCTATTTGCCAATAGCCTGACTTCAGATCCATCATGGAGAAAATCTTTGCACCGGCTAGACAGTCCAAGGCGTCATCGATGCGAGGTAATGGATATACATCCTTTTTGGTTATCTTGTTCAATCTTCTATAATCAACACAAAATCGCCATTCACCATTTTTCTTCTTCACAAGGACGACTGGAGATGACCATGGGCTGTCTGACGGCTGTATCACGTCTTCTTTCAGCATCCGCTGGACCTCCTCGGCAATCGCGCGTCTTTCAATGGCTGAGACACGGTACGGTCTTTGCTTGATTGGTGAGTTGTCACCTGTATCGATCTTATGTTTCACGGAACTGCATCCAGATTTTCTCAATGTCCCCTTAAAATCAAAAATGTCATTAAATTCTTCTAGTAGACTCAACAGCTCTTCTTTTTCAGTAGTTGTTAGATCAGAATCGAGAATTTCTCTTAACTTTTCTCGTGTTGCTCTTTTTCTGGATTTGTGTCCCTGTGAACTTTCTCGCTCTTTATCACTCAAGGAGCAGATTGCGTCATTAGCTATTGTCGTTAAGCACCCTATATTCATTCCTTTCGGAATCAATTGAGTTCGTCGGGAACAGTTTGTTATCCACACCTTACAATAGCCATTCTCAATGTCGACAATCGAGGCTGGTATAGACAACTCCTTTTCGTACCTCAGAATTGCACTACCAACAATCATAGCTCCATCTGCTTCCTGCACTTGCGAATTCAAGGCACATATTTGTCTTGTTGAGTTAGATTCAATTAAGTAATCAGATGCGGCAATCAAAGAGCAATCCGATTCCTTTGAACCCGAGTTGTACGGAATGATTTTGGCAAGTTGGAGCTCTTGGTTTCCACAATCGATAAGGGGCATCGGTTGCACGGAAAAAGTTCCAGCCAAGTATCATTTGATGGCTACACCGAGGAAACACGAGAAATTCAAACGGCTTCACGGTCCCGTTCAAGTCCATTTTTAATACACAGCGTCCAGAGGCGACTACAGTTTTACCACAAGCAGTTTTCAGTATAGGTCCATTCTCAATAAACATAGGGGCATTCAATCGTCGGCGTAATTCTTCAGATATGACGGAATAATCGGCACCAGAATCAACGAGGGCTTTTACGCATTGTCCATTTGCGACGATATAGGTGGTGTTCTCTTTTAACTTCGCTGTGGTGTACGTCGGAGGATTTTCTTCCACTGCGGCCTTACCTCCTGTACAGGTCGCCCGAGTTAGTTTTCCTCAGCGAGTCGGCGCGGAGAAAGACTGGAACGGCGTGCTGGTGATTGCGACTCTCGGCGGTTGAGGGAACGTCATGGATAAGGTGAACTGCTTCTTATTCTGGAAGAAGTAGGCTGTGCGTAGTCGTCGTCGTAGCTAGCAAGGGAGTCAGCATACACATCTCGTCGGGGGTTAATGGTTCTAGTGGCTCGTGCATTTTGAAATATTCGACGTCTCTCCCGGCAGTACCTTAGCACATGCCCTGGGCGTCCGCAATGATAGCAAAGGGGCACATTATTATCAGTTCTCCATAAGTCTGTTCTACGTTGAGGAGTGGGTCTGTTGGTGGTTTCACGTCTTGCCTGTGGCCTGGTTGGAACCGAACGTTGGGGAGTCGTCTTGTCTCTCCTTGCACCTGTAATTGGTGCTAGAGCCTCCATAACCTCTTCCTGGATCACAGATGCAATATCACGTGGTTTCTCAGTTTCATTATCTGTGTAGTCCTGTACTTCCGGCATGATCTTTTGAAGCTCCTCCCTGACGATAGTGCGTACCAATGATCGGAGATAATCGGCGTCCGTTTCCGTCGATACCGCAGAGACATTAGGTAGTCTCTGAAATCGTGGTCGAACGATGCGTCTTCGGCGAAGGCTCTCTATGTGACGGCATCGTTTTACGAAAGCGTCCGTAGTCTCATATTCTTGAGACGATAAAATCTGGTACAAGTCCTCTGCAATGCCCTTCATGAGATGGGCCACTTTCTCGTCTTCAGCCATAGAGGGGTTAACTTTCCGGCAAAGAGAAAGGACATCTTGAATGTAAGATTCAGATGACTCACCAATTCGCTGCGCACGGGTGAGTAGCTGGCTTTCAGCCTGGCGCTTTATATCAGCCGCACGACAAAATGTGTTTTTCAACGAATTCCGAAAAACAGTCCAATCAGTGAAAGTGTCTTCGTTGTTATCGAACCATTGTCGGGCTGTTCCGGCGAGGTAAAAGATGACGTTCGCCAAGCACATTTGGTCATCCCAGCGATTGTAGTTCGCTATTCTATCAAAATCCTTGAGCCAGAGGTTAGCGTCTTCCTGGTTGTCTCCAGAGAAAATACAAGGGCTTCTGGGGAGCTGGTAAGTCAAAACTGGAACTGGTGCAATGTTGCTCGGAGCAAAACTGGCCCCAGCTGAGAATTTCTGATCGGCTTCTCCTCCTTCAACCATTTTCCTTAATTGTCTAGTCGGATCCGGTAGAAGACCAAATTCAGGATCGAGTCCTTGAATACGTCGGCTTTGGCGTAACTCTTCCGTTGTCGTACCCGGCGCCTCCACCAAACTGTCACGTAGATGAAGTGAATGTAGCAAGTCCAAGAGAAATGAACACACTCAAGATCAACTGAAGAGTTTTAATACCAATCTAACCGATTGGGAAACTATTTATATACAGAAGATTATTCAAGAACCTTCTAGAATTTGAAGGCCCGCAGAAAAGAAGTCCCGCAGAAAATTAGGAATTTACATAAATAACATATTAGAATAATTAACATAAATTTGCATATTTAACATAAGTCTGACATAAAGCAAATTGAAATTAAAAATCAATCTTTAACTGTTCGCCTCGCTTGTATTTGAACCCGCGGCCTTCCGCTCCGCTATGGAGTGCGTCGCTCAGCCGACTAAGCCATCGGCGCTTGGCCGGAAGGAGCAATTTTCGCTACAATATATTTAAATAAATTTTGACTTAAGAGTATCCTTCTTGCAATTCGGGTTCTATTTTCTGTAATTTCCCATGCACTGGAGGAGAAATCACTTATGCTTTTCATAGTTAAGCTAATTTTTACCAAATTCTTGCATAAATATCACCCACAGTATCATTAACAATAATATAAATCCCGAAATATTTCTGTGATTTCATGTAAAGTTATGGACGGATATTCAGAAAATTGATTTTGACTCTGAATTTCTTTAATAATTTTATTTTTTCTGAAAAAATAAAAGCCTGTATTATTCTTACAAAGGGAAAAAAACGATGAATTTATTTTTTAATACCATATATCATTTCTGAAGGATTAAATAAATATTCATCAAAAAATCTAAAATTTAAAATTTAAATAAATTTTTGTCAAATTGTTTGTCATTGAAACAAGAAATAATACGTAACAAAATTATTCTTATTAAAGAAAATAGATAGTATTAAAATTGCTTATCAATGGTGTAATTTCTTTTTGTATTAAATTCTTCATGATGCCTTATTCGATCACAGAATAAACATTTTTTTTTTTACTAGAACATTAAAAAAATGCATCATCATTTAACACTATACGTGAATGAAAACTTTCCCCATAGCAACTGATAAAATGCCCTTATTCAGGTTCTTTTACATTTTCAACCCTTTTTCAAAACATGAAATCATTAAACAAAGTACCGAATGATGGGGACTTCTTCATCCATACTTCGACATGCACGGTCAGATAAATATATATCTATATATATATAGCAAATATTTTTTATATACTTTACTCGAGACATTTAATAACTAAATGCTGTAAATTAAAGACATATTTGGGAATTAAATTGCATTTGCTATTAATCGAGTATAATGTAAAAGCGATAAAATTCTTGATAATCACGCTTTTTTTTTTTAAGTTTTCGGTGCGTTATAAAGATAATCACAATCCTGAGGTTTTTAAGAATTATATATATATATATATATATATATATATATATATATATATATATATATATATATATATATATATATATATATATATATATATATATATAATTATTTATATCCATCTATAAAATGTTCTTTCTCGAAATCATTCAATTCTTCTAAGATTCGTTTAAAAAATAAAGCATCTGTTCTACGAATCATTGGAAGTAAACATTAAGCAGTAAATATATGTACGTGTAAGTAGAATATATGTATCTATTTCCGTACAATTCTAAAAATTTGATAAGACACGGTTAGAGTTGATTACGTCAGATAGAAATTTTTAATCTTATTGTTTAATTACCGGATTGTCGAAGTTTACTTCTTTATAGAAATTTTCATTCATTGGCTTCCTATCAATTTTTCCTTATCTCTATATGAAACAAAAATTTGTACCTATTCATATTTTAAATATCTCATCTTTAAGTTAGTTAGTAATTTACCATTCAAATAATTGTTTATATGCAAAATTAAATAAAATTTCTTTAAATGGTTCTTTCACATTAGCACCCTTCGTTTTACAAAAAATGTATCTTAGCTGCGGCTTAACCCAAAAACTTAGAATCCTGTTTTCGATTGATTGCCAGCTCATTTATGATGTACCCTAAGGACTTCAACTGCTGCTACTTCGAGAATAAAAACGGCCAGATTCTGAATAATGTGGTATCGATTGAGTATGGCCATTAATTTTGGAGCTAAAAAAATGCTTCCACCCACATAAATGTTTCATGCCTGAAACTAACTGAGTGTCTTTGTTTTCCTCAAGAGCCCTCTGGTAGATGTTTCATGAAGCTCCTTGTTTCATTAGAAATATCCTCGATATTTGACTTGTCGTATAAAGTCATCGCCAGTACTTTCGAACTACAATAAGCTTAAATGAGACCATTTCTATTGTTCCTTTTTCTGATTAATACAATTTATTTACTTCTTATAATTTTCATATTTAATTTCCTAATACATCCTATTCCCCCGCTATTTTTTTTTGGGGGGGGGCTCAATGAAAATGTTTTATGCTTTTCCATTATTATACTTTTAAACAGTTAACTAAAATATTAAAAAAAATATGTATAAGATATAAATTTATTTATATTTGATTTTTATCTTTGATTTTGATTCACGAAAAGAATTTTTTTTTGAAAATTCCATCAATATGATAACATTTTTATTGTTTTTTTCCTTCTGCATATTGTCTTTTCATTCCATTCGGAATTCTCAGGAGAATTTGAAATAAGGCTATAGTAGAATTCTTCTTAGTGACAGTTTAACTCCTTGTAAATTATAAAATGGCACCGATGACACTTATTGAAGAGATGGAAATTCGTTTCTATGTATCCGATGACAATCACTGTGAATGAAATTAAATTAAAAGCTCACATCAAGCACTTTTTATAGGACACTTCGTTGTTATTTTTTACACATTATTAGTTATAAAATAAATATTCTGATTCACTTTCTAAATTCCCAAATACTTTCTTACTTAATTCGATTAGTGATTGGAGCAGACTAGGGACGAGAGACTGGTATGGGTAAAGATGGACATGGCCGAAGAAAACGCTACCTTCATTCAAAATATGGTGGAGCTAAAATAACAAGAATCACGATACCGAAACTCTTCCATCTTATATAAAATATTTGTTTATTAATAATATAAAATCTTAGCAAAATCACTTTAAATTTTAGTCTATTCAAATAACCTCAAAATTCAACTTTATTTCCTAATATGTCACAAAACAACAAAAAATTATTCAAAAAAGCATTTTATCCAAAATACAAAAATGCATACTTAAATTATGATTTCAATATCAAATAAAAATGAAAGAAATTAATCTCTCAAAAAATAATAAAAAACTGAAGAGTGATACTTTAAAATGGCCCTTGCGAACATAGAACTCTCCCCTCAAATGTGTGAGCATTGATTCTCTCTGTGTTCACGACCTTCGCTTTTTCTCGCCATGACTGTTATAGCTGTCTTCCTTCCTTGGCGACCTATCTTTTATTATTGCACATTTCCTTAAGTTCATATAATATTGTTACAACTTTCCAAAACTTATTATAAACATCATTTCGAAATAAAAATTTATCCCCAATACGCATTTATATTAATACATTTTTCATCTAATTTTTGCAATGCATGAAAAAATAACAATTAATTTCTATAGAACAAATAAACAAGCCATTGGAAAGAAATTATCCCAGAAGGCTTATTTTTTTTTCTTTTGATATCATTATTTGAAATTAAATTAGCCACTGCTCTATCGGAATTAACATTTTGCAAATCAAAAAGTTAAAAATGTTTTTGCTAGGAATTCAATGTGTTTATATATTTTTGCTAGAATTGCATGTTGAGAAAAATGTGCTAGATATAATATAACTCAGAAAATTGTCTTCTTCAGTAATAATCTTTCTAAAAGCATTATCTTCTTCAAAAACCAGGATAAAAGTGTTATATATATGGATTTAAAAACATATCCTATATTCCGATGATGAATATTCAAATCATAGCAAATTTTTCTCTTATCCTTATGAGTTAGCCACGAACAAATTTTCTGGTAAATGATTTTTTTAATTATTCAAATATAATTTAAAAGTCTGCTTCTATAAAAAATATAGCTATATTTATGACTGTGTTTTTTGTATGCAATGTAATTTTTGACACTAATGTTTCACATTATTTTTTTTATTAAATAGCTTTATCAGAACTTAAAATTAAAAATACACTTTATTACAGCAAGAAAAAATGTCTGAAATCTGTTTTCTTTTCGCTGACATTTCACATTTTTTGGAATCTTCCTTAAATTTTTTTTCATGTTTTAATGTCAAGAGTTATCACTTTTTCTAATGTTTTTTGATCCATTTACAATTTTTTTTATTTTCGAAATATAAGGAGAAAATATTTCATTTAAATAATGATATATTAAGAAGAGTTTCCTCCAATAAAATTTTATGAAACAACTTAATTTACCACCCCTTTTCAAAGTCTTATTAATATCGCAATATTATTTATTATTTTCTTATCTAACATCTGTCAGGGTGTTTTAATAGATATAGAATATTTTATTCGTCTGTTCTTGAGACTTGATGATAATATATATGTATCTATAGCATTTCATCTTTAAAATTTCAAGTGAATTTACAAACAGCAGGGCCTCTTAAGCGGTACTTTTTAAATGTCCTACATAATAAATTATTATTAAAATAAAATGACATGAATATAATTATCACAATATAGATATATAAACTATATAACGCAAATTTAACAAACTAAGCAAAATTAATAAAACTAATGTAATGGTGGTGGGAAATAGAACATATTTAATGATATCCATAAGTACAGGTAAGGACAGTGCGCTCCTGAAGGGCGAATAACTGAATCTCTAAGGTTTTATTAGATGTCAAATTTAGGTTTTTTTATGTTTGTTTTTGTTTCGACTGTATAATTTCAACTTTTTTTTAAATAACAAATTTTTATATTCATAAAATAATAGTAAAACTTAATATCATATCGATAAAAGAATCAAAAAGATGGCACATAACATAAGGATTTTCCTTCTTATCATCCATCTTTTTTAACAAAAAATGAATTCAGCTTTTTGTGTAGTTCATTGATTAACATAACTCAATGGCAATCTGACTTAATGAAAAAAAAATCCATTTTGCAGCACAACGGACATATATGATCGAAATTTACTAAAAGACTCATGATTTCAATTTAGAGTAAAAAAAATTTATATATCTATTTTTCCAAGTTTGATAACACATTAGACAAAATAGAGCTATATTTCAAGGTATTTCAAGATTTAATTTGGTTTATATGAGATTCTGTAGGGTATATTGTTTTTGTACAAGGCAAAGTGTCTTTATGTCGGCATTTAAATATCGTTAGTTTGATTTTTTTTATGATACCCTAACTTGTAATAAGGCCCATGATTCCACCTTACGATTTCTGTAAATGAGAATTGTAATTGTTTCTTGGCACAAAAAGAAACAAATGGTGAGACTATGAACTGAAATTCAATCATAAAATACATGTTGAAAATTTAAGTGCTCTTAGCAAACATAGTGGTTTTTCACTTAACAGTATTGGATTTATATGTTAGAAATTGGAACTGCTAGGCTTTACAAAATAAATCCATTAAATTAAAAAAAAATAAGAAATTCATCCAGCTATCCAGTTAAATATTTTCAATTGTCTTCGTATCAGCCTTTAAAATATAATTTTTCATCAGCAATATTTACTTTTTATGAGTTTTGTTTAATGAAAATAAATAAATAAAAGTGTAAATATCACTTAGTTCAACAATGCATGCCATATCAGTTCTTAACCATGCTTTACTTTCAGTCGTATTATTAACCTAATAATTTACATCTAACTACTTGCCTTGTTCAAAAACGAAATACAGAAAAATAATGAATTTAACATTCTTAAAGCCCAAAATTCCTTATTTTAATTAGTAGCAAATTAGATATCCTGGCTGTAAACGAATACATTTATTCTTATTATTATAAAATCAATGCATAAGAATTCTTTTTAGATGAGATCGGATTTTTCATCTCTTTTTTAGATAACTTCGTTCTGGAAGAATTTTTGCTTAAATTTTAAATAGTTAACCTGAACCTTAAAAAAGTCACACAATGCAAAGAAAGAAACTGAACAAAAATAAGAATAAGATTTCGTTAATCATAAAAATATGAGTCAACGGTATTTTATTGCGATATTTATTTATATTACTATATCTATATTACTAATGTGTTCTTGATTTCAAACTAAGCCACTTATGTTTGTGTAATTCTCAAATATAAATACTTATTAATATTTTATAATGGTTCTTTTTATATTATGATTAACTTTATGAACTGGGAATATAAAACGATTCTAAATGTATCCTTTTATAAATATCGATAACTTAACTGTTTCTACATCAATATTTTTCATGGTGAAGAACCTAAATAAGACTTTTTTTTCCTCGCTCAAGTTATTTCAGTTGTTATAACGCACATATTTCATTTGCAAAGCTACTTTGTTCTAGAAAACAACTTTCGCCATCATGTTCTTAAGTATCGAAATCCATCGTCGTGAGAAGCAGAGAATATCGTAGAGAAAACTGTTCTTTGGTGAAGAAGTTTTTTTCCCTCTATCTTTTTCCCCCTTTTTTTCCTCCTTTTTCTTTTCTGCACTCCCGATTGCCATTACCGCTTCTATGTTACGACTTCTTGTGACTTTTTTTGTTGCTAGAACGTTGTTGGAGTAGCCTGAGGTATATGCTGTCTCAGGTTACCAAGCAATTACTGGAACAAATATTACCTCTGTGTTTCTAGTCAATGGCTATGTTCATATTATTGATATACTACTGTTGAACTAAAGGATCTATTTCGCAATTGTGTTATTTTTATGCCCACGATTGCATGTTATAGTCCCGTCTAGGTCTTGTTATAGCTTGACCTTATCTCTGAACGAGAAAAAAAATCCATTAATCTCAGTTATTACTGGTTCCCGTGACCGAATTTCATATTCTAAGAAATGATTGAATCTGCAATTATATGAAATTAGTAACAAGTATATATATGTTGCTACATAATTATATTTAATTAAAATTGATTTTGATCTCATTTATTTATAAGTCACGCAACAATTTTTTTTTATTCAAAAATGTTAAAATTAAACAAGTGTTTGCAATTATATGAAACATTGAATTAGGATCGAATTAAGAACCGTTACGAAGCTGTAAAATTTTGCATAACAAGTTTTATCTACCAATATTAACACTGTCACATTTAAAATCTCTGGAGATATTTTCTTATTATATTGGCCAATCAATTAAATTTTGAATTAGAATCTTTGTGTTAAACTTTAAAATTCATTTTTTAGACATTCATTCTTATTTGTAATTCAGTAATCTTTTTTGACAACTGGTATTTTATATTGAGGATTATTTTCAAGTAAGCATTTTTCTGTTTTTCTTTCCATGACAAATGATTGTAAATAACATTATTAATACAGAATATATATATTTCTAGATCAATGTATTTGAAAACTCATGAGTAAATAAAGATTGTAAAATTGAAAGAACTTTAAATTATGAATGTGAAAAAATTTATTTGCAAATGGTATTCATTGATTTAACTAAGAATTCTTGTAAAAATGATTGCGTGAGTTTTTTAATTAGTATTGCCGAAAAAAATCATAATATAGAAGATACATTTAAGTGATCAAAAATAAATATTACTATAATCAACAGTAAATTAAGTACCAATAATTGTCCTAAGAAGATATTAACAATATCAGTCAAACCTTTTTGAATATAGGAAAACTTAAATTATATTTTTAAAACCTTCCCCCAAAAAATATTTCTTTCTTTTTTTTCTGAAAGCATTTTCTCCAGATGCATTAGGAAATTAAATAATTAGGGTGATAAAAGTAATAGTATCTTCAATATGAATTCGATAAAAATATTTTTTTAGAACTTAATGATAATAAGAAAGGATAACTGGGAACATTATTCAGTCTAGAATGTCACTTACTGTCAAAATGTCACTAAATGCAGTTTTTTTAACTTTATTTATAACAATTCAATGTAAATATATTATTTATTTCTTCAACACATTCGTAATTAAATAGCCACGTTAAAAGAAAAAATATAACGTTAAAAAATAAGATGCACAATAATAAAAATGTCCTTCTTTGTTATGAATATTTTATGTAAACAAACGTATATAAAATCTCATCTTTCATTTACTAAAAGAAATTCTATAAGGAAGTTTTAAAGCTAAACCAGCATCTGATATTGCGCGAAATATTATTAGATAGGTTTAGAAGGGAGCTATAAGGTAAAAGTGATAAACATTAGATTATGTTCTGTAACATTACGAACTTACTGCCTTACACTCTACAGACTGTAACAACATTTTACGGTATGCTTAACAGCATCTCTGCGATGCAGGAATTTAAATTTAGGAGTAGGTATTTTTCGGACGATTAAGCAGCGACAGCTGAGAAGTATGGGCAATTTACAGTACATAGCGAATCGTTCAAGGCAGAATTTGCGTTTACAAGCCCGTAGTAAAAGGCTTTCAAAAGATATTTGTAATGTTATTAAATTTTAGTAACAACTGCGATATTATCAAATATTTGGTATTGCCTGTAACGAATAGTTTTATAAAATAATCTGAAATCATTGCAAATCATGTTAGATTTACTTTTAAACGATTTAAAATTCCAGCAATGTTAAATTTCAGTTGATGCTAAAATTGTGTTTGGCAAAATTTTGGATAGTATTGCTTTAATGAAGGTTTAAATATATCTTAATCTAATATCGATGACTATACATTTGTATTTAGCGATCATTAAATATTCTTGTTTATCTAGCATGTCCAGAATTAAAATTTTAACTTCTCTTTAGTCTCAAATCAATTGCACCATCGCATGTTTATCTTTCGTGCCAAATAAAGAGCATGACTTAAAGGATATAGTTAATGCCTACTATTAATGCAATGCCCTTGCAAAGTATGATGTGATCATAGATTGCATAGTAATATTAATTTCTTAAAAATGGTGGGAAATCACAGGGTAAGAGTTTTAAGAAAATGTTAAAATGGATGCAACAATGATACATCCTTTAATATAATAATATTGTAAACTTTTAATATGATAGTATTATAGCCATTTTCAAAGAACAACAAATTGATTAAAAACCAAAGTTCATTTGAATTATTTTAAGACATTTAAGCAAATTCCTTATAAAAATTAAAGTTATAAGGAATTCCTAGTTATAAGGAAAGTTATTCCATTCCTAGTTCCCCTAGTAATTCTATATATTTACTTTTAATGCCAATTAATAAAAAATAACTGGTTTACTTCTGGCTGAACTGAAGGCATTATTATTATCAAATTGCAGTTATTCAAAGTAAACAATTATGGCGATGTAAGTTAAGTATAGAACAAATAATTTAGTTAGTTAATAAAAAGTTATGAATTGTCTCAATACGTTAAACAAATTATGAATTATGTTGGGAAAACGTAACACACAACATATTTCAGAATTTTGGTTTATATGATACTCTTTAAATAAAATAATTCTGTATTATGCATGACATGAATTGCTCATATAAACATTTTGAATTGAAACACTGTTAGTCTGAAATGTTCATATAGAATTGAAAATCAGTTGCCAATTTATTTTCAATATTTGCTCTTAATATATTATTTATTGTAATTTTAAGATTCCATGCAGGATTAAGATTCCTTGTAAGACATTAAAAATTTTTTTCTTATTTCAATCCCGTATTAAATATATTTTAAAATATATCTAATTTATAAAATTGATGAAAATTGGAAATGTATGTTACAATTTAGGTATTATGCATTATATATAAAAAATTATATACAGGATGATTACAATTAATCTTACTTTCAAAACGCTAAAAAAGAGAGACATTGGTTAGGATGACTTCTAATTTAAACTGAATATACTTGAAAAAAAGGAAAACGGTATGGCATAAGAAAAAAATGTTTCAAAATGTAACAATAGACAGAGCTGTAAGTAGCATAAGGAAAGTGGATTAGGCTCCATTTTGAATCGAAATACGAACATATTAAACTAACTTTACTGTTAAATGTGCATAATTGCTTCGGTTTTACTGATGGAAAAAAATGGCTTTCAAATCATTCAACAATTGTGGCACTGCTAGTGGAAAGTCCATAGACTACGGCAAGGCCGTACCACATTGGATGCGAAAAATCTGTTTTTAATTATCCTTAGGTTAAAAAGCGCATAATAATTTAGTTTTTAACTGTTCCTGGGCCAGAAACCGTGTAAAACGGAACAATAAAAACTCTTGTTAACTATCGCTAGACATGCACAAGTCATGATCAGTATGCTGTCTACTATTTTCCGCCACAAGTTGAAACAAATAAACAGCACATATCCCAGGGGTCACGTTTTGAATATGTTTCGTACTCCCAGCCTTTAATAAACTTAAATTTGCAATCTGGCTACAGAACGCAACATTTTCAAAATAAGTCAAAAGCCAAAAATCATATGAATTGAGGTTCGTTGAACTAGAAGACCAGGCTGGAAAATTACAGATGATAATTATATCACTACAGAAATCCATCTTGAGCAGTTGCATCAATAGCTTGCAATGTGCATGAAATTAATTCAATACAGGAATGCACGCTGTTGAGGTGTTTGAATGACCTGGTTCTCAAAAAAACTTTCATAGTATTTACCAATCACGGGAGAAGTAGCAGGATCCGCAGGACCCATTTCCATGAAAAAAGAAAAGCCCTATATTAAATGATGTCATCAACCCACACCACATAATTATCTTTGCAGAATGAAGCGGTAATGGTGCATGAGCGAATGGAATTTCCATTGCCTTTATCCTGCAGTTTTGTGTATTAATAAAGCTTTGTAGAAATAAGCTTCGTTGACCCCTCCCCCACAAAAAAAAATACCCGTTACCATTCATTGTCCAATACCCGTTACCATCGTTACCATTAAAAATACCAGTTACCATTCATTGTCAATTGATTCTACAGCAAAATTTCGTCTCACTTGCAAGTCAGCAAAAGCGACTGATAAACATTTTTTATGGATAGTAATGCAGGAGATTGCCAAAAAATCTTTCTACCGTGTTCACAGGCATATTTAAATATAGGGGAAACATCCGTCCACTGCATGTTTGCACACCACTGCTCGTCCATTCCTTTAATGCTGCGCCACCTATAGTGACGTCGAAGCAACTTTCTTAATCATTTTCTTCAAACCTCTGGCAGACAGTGGAACGCAGCCTTTCTTCAAACCCTTTTATGACATGAATTTCTTTAAACCTGCAAGTTCAGAGTCGCCGTTTTTGTAAAAGATCTTTACAAGCAAAACGCGATCCTCCTTCGAGATATTCATGGCAAGCTGCTGAGATCCAATATAAGGAAAATGCCACGTACCCCAGTTTTAAATGCAGTTAAACATTGGCATGAGTGTCTTTTAATTTGCATAATACGCTGCTCAAACCGCGATCTATTGATACATTTTGGAGCTTTTTTCTTATGCATTACCGTTTCCCATTTCTCCAAAGATATTCAGTTTAAATTTAGCTTCATTCTGACCAGTGTTCTTTTTTTACTGCATTTTCAAAGAGGAACATTAATTATAACCACCTTGTAGTTTCTATAAAAGAGAGAGAGAGAAAACCCCTCCTTTAAGGTTAAAAAATAGTTCCAGTTAATATTTATAAAAATTCCGAAAACACTAACGGGAACTTTCAAATATATAAAAATGTATTGAATAATAATTAGAAAATTTAACAGTACATTGATTTTACATATTACTAAACATTTCCTTCTTGTAGATATTTTCTAAATATATTCCAAGTTATAATACTCTTCAAATTACATTGAATCCTTACTCTTTGTTTCCATTAGTATAAGGTCGGACCATTGCAATAATTTTCTAATTCTGCCTTTTTGCATGAATAGCTGAACTATTTGTTAAGGCTCCTGTTTGACATCGCTCATCTGTGGATCTTCTATGGCTAAACTGTTTCCATTTAACATCGCTAATCTGTGGATAATCTATGGCTAAACTGAACTTTTATTTAGCATCATTCTGAATTTGCGACTGCTCTGTTACTAGTCTCACCAATATTATCAGTCCATCATTAAATCACACATACATTCAATTACATGTTTTAAACGTTTGCATTTAAACTTTTTCGATGGTTACTGAACAGCTTCAGAAATATCACCTTTATTTACCAGTCAATGAAGAACGAAAGTTACCACATGGACTTATAAATTACCTTTCATTAAATGCAGCAATCGTCAGGTGTGTATTTAAGAATCCATAAATATTTCGAACATAATTGTGACTTTCTTTCGCATATATTGGAATACTAATTCTGAAATTATTTAAATCTCTGTGCCTTTTGTATCATTTGAATTTCATTCAAGAAAAACTAAATCAATAATGGTTCCAAATAACAAAGAAAAATTATTTCTAAAATCATAGAACTTATGTTAGAATATATATATATATATATTCATTATACATTAGTAAACGTAGGTAACTGTTTTGGGATTTTTATGCTGTTTCAAGTGGTTGTAATAAAATATTTCCACATTTCTGCCTTTTCGTTACGAGAAATTAACATCTAAATTTAAAAGGAACAGCTGGAAAATAAATCGCAAATGATTCGTATTAAAGCAAAATACTCTAAAATATTTATTCCGCATTTCGTTAAAATTATTCAATTGAAAGACAATAAGGAAACTATTTTTAATTTGTTGTATTAAAGTCTCAAATCGTTCAGGAAATCTGATCTTTCTAACGGCAAAATCAAGTTTAGAGTGGAAAAATTCAAAATTTTGGAGTTAATGAATGCAGAGTCATTAAAACCAAATAAATTTGATTCTGTCACTGAAATTCGACTATGTTTAAAGCAACCTTCCTACGCATTCACAGATTATTTAAATAATCGATGAATAGAATATTTTCTAATATATTTCTATCTTCTCAGCGTTTGTGTTAAATTGATTATTGTTTCAACTTTTCAATAAGTCATGTTATCGCCAATATTTGCTATTCTGCTGCAATTTCTAAATAAGAAGTACGTTTAATTATTTAAAAAAATCTGGAAATAAAGATAAAAAATATCTAGAGTTTGAAGTTTTATATTTCATTTTCTTTTTCTTTCATGCATTTATCTTATACTTATCACGCATTATCTACTTCCAACATTTCCACAAATAATGCAATTACTTAAAGACAATTAATTTATTTATGCAATATCTGTAACATATTGTATTAATAAATTAATTTCGCTTCGGGTGGTTGTTTCAAATATTATATCATTTATTATTAAGAATTTCAATTTCAATTCCTAAGATGGATAAGTCTGGCTGTTATCTATATTATATTGAATATATTGCTTCCCTGCTTCCTTACAGCGAGTCATTTTGTTTATTGTTAGACGTATTGTTAATAGCAAAGAAATGATTTGTTAGGATCATTAGTGGGAAGAAAGTAACCGGATTATTTTTTATATGTTACTGAATTAAAAGAGATAGGTTCTACATAACTTGCCAATTAAAAAGGTTCTATTAAATAGATAGCATGAGATTATTTACTAAGTGCAATCTAAATATTTATAATCTTTTTATTACTTTCAAAATATTAGTACCTTATAATATAAAAAATTACTTTGGTTGTAAATCAATTATTGGTATCACAAATGGGAGTTTTCGTGCAAGTGTTAAAGGCGCTGACATCGAACTTTCAAATCCACAGGCAAGCTTTAAGATTTTCGCACTTGGCACACACCATAGTACAACGCCGAAGGCTGATTTTCATCATTGTATCATTATTCCGAAAAATAATTATTTCCTCAGAAAAAATTCTTTTGTTCTTATTTTAAATTTTTATATCTAATCTCTTAAGAAGACTTCCTTTCCATTTCTCTTTAAAAATTGAAAGAAGGAATGAAAACTTACTAATGAAATCTTAAGGTAAATAAACCAAAATGTGTTCTACAAGTGCCATTATTTATATAATATTCTACTTTTCACGCTTCTGCAATAGGCTTGAAACGAAAAAGATGTCTAAAAAGAACGAGACAAACAGAAAACTTCTTTGGAAACATATTCATTTTACCCAAGATGTGAAGGTTGCTTTCACAAGTGTTGACATATCATGCGGTTTTCTCTGTAAAAGAAGTGCTTATTCTCATATTCAATTTTATGATCATTAGAAAAGATTAGGTCCTATTTTCTAAATTAAAGAAAATTGAACTGAGCCTTTTGCTTTTATTCTGGTAGAAAAATGCATTTTGAGAATATCCGCAGTTGGAAGCTGCTTGGAATCTAATTGTTGGATTCTCGAAGATATAACAAGTATTACTACATTATTCACGTTTAGCTGAGCAATAGAAAAATTAGTTCATAAACTAAAATGCATAAGATTTTTATATTTAAAAAGAAATTTTTGCTAGATATTGAAGAATTTGTGGAGATTTCGGATGGGAATATCAAAAATTTAATGGTCGACTACTCATTACAAAAGCAAAAAAAGTTAGCAACTATATACATATTTAATACTCGAAAAATCAAATATTTGATTCCAAGTATATTTATATATATTTACTTTTAGCATTTGTAAAATTAAGAAACGATGTATTAATATTAATATAATTCCGTCATATAGGACTAACTTACTTATTTGATTTGTTGCGATCATGATATAAAAATATACTATATTTTTCTCTTGTCAAGGCATTAATTTTCATTCAATTTATGAATATCATTATTAAAAGTCTTGGGAAAGTAGAGGCTTCTCTTCACTTTATAGAAAGTTAGATATCTACGATTTTTATTCTTGATTAGAGGGAACAGTCTGTAAGTTATATTAATTATAAGTCACATCAGTGACTCTGCGACCCACCTTAAAGGCACACGGATAAAATTCTGAATGACAGGACCGCCGCTACAGAAACATTAATAGAAACTGTTTTGGAATCCTAAGGACCATCACCGCATACGGTACAACCCTTCCATAAGGAAGGGTTGTACTTCCCTTCCTACCGTCATCGATGGGACGAACCAGAAACCACCTTTTCGTATACTCTCGAGGGTGGTGAGAACGGACCACCATGCCGTAAGCTTCTCATCCTCAACTACAAGGTGCACCCGGGGGAATATTTTAATAATAATTAATTTCTGAACCAACACACACAGTAAATAAATAAATAAATAAAATGAAAAGGAATTACTTCACACGAAAACATGAGCATACATAAAATAAGACAGCTGAAAAACAAAACACTGAAGAACAGTAGTTGCAGTAAATAGAAATACAAAAGCAGCAAATCCATAATGAATAGCCATAACAGCATAAAATACTTATATAGAGTTTACAAGAGGGACTTCGGCCTCTCGATTCTCTGTTACACTTAAACTGAACTCAATGGTGACTCACTACTGATTGCTCAATGATTCAGTACGACTGTTCTTTATTCAGATCAATACTTATTGCTTAATATTAGACTAATTGAAACTCTATTTTGTAGGGTTTTAACATTTTGCACTCAGTTTGTGACTCTCACTCACCATTCAAGACGGTGCATCATTTTGACGTTTTATTTATTTATTGACGTTTTATTTATTTATTGCTCAATTTTGATTGTTAGAAACGCCTGCAGAAGGGTAAAAAGATGTAGATTAATTTTTCAGGGAAACTCAGCTTAAAACAATTGTATATACATATTTAGTATCCGGAACAATAAACAAGCCCTTGCATTAGGTTATAATTATGCATCGAATTACTTTTTAGAGCGCAAAGGGTTAAGCTTCCTTGATAGAGAAAAAGAAGTTCTTGAAAAATCTACAAAATCGAGTTCTAATAAAATACTTGAAAATAATGTTATTGCTTTTGGAATCTGCCATTTTATTGCCAAAGCCGCCAAATTTGTTGCCAAGGTCATTGACTCGGCAACCGTTTAGCATCCATTAGAAAACATCCATGTAAAACTATTTTCCATACAATGGTGCTAATTGCGCTGGAAAACAACATTACAAATTTGTAATAACAATTTTAAAGAATCGTTTAAAGCTTCTAATCGTTTTCAAAGCGCTTTCCATGAAATTTATTTGGGGAACAATTTTATATTTATTTCCCGCTTTCACTGATATTAAAATATACCATTTAGTGCTTTGATACAATAAGTTATGGTACTGTTAATTCCAAATTGAAATCCAAACAGGATATAAAGAGTTAAAGTAAAGTTTTAAAGTCAATTTTAGAATGCTTTTAAAATATTATGTCATCTCATCTAAGTAGATGCTTAAAGGGAAAAAATCACTATTATTTTATATTTTATATTATCTAAAAAGAAGGCATTCTATTTTGAGTGTAAAACTAAAGTAGATAATTACAAATGTGGTTCATGTTATATTTAAGAAATAACAACAGACTCTCTTTATAAAGACGAGAGAAAATAAACTTTAAATATAAATTTGTTAACCGCATGAGAATTAATTTTGAATTGAAAATTGATATTAGAAAATAATTATCAACTTTAAAACAAATAAGCTTATTTTGAATTAAATTTTCAACAACAGTAGAGTTTTCGTTGAAAATGAGAAACAAAGCCATGTTACATCTGGATCCTAAAGCATAAGTATCTTAGGAAATAAGGCAAAAAATTGTGTGTCTATAGCCTGAAATTCTCAAAATTAGCCATTGAATAAGGGACGTTTAACTTTTAGTAGATGAAGTGACCAACGAGCATTTATCCGTCTGTGATTTTATATGTCCAAAATTCGCTACTGATTACTTTTTAATGATCATAATGTTATTTTCAAAACTGAAGGAAAAAAAAAACTTTTAAATGATCACAAAATTATAATTTGTTATTTAGAAACAATTTTGGCACAAGAAAGAAAAGGATCATCTTAATGTTTCATTAATGATATAATAAAATATATTCTCAAAGACAGATCGACAAACTACAGCTATTCTTTCGAAACCCATTTTATACCATTTTACTTACGCAATTTTTTGCTTAGTTTCCAAAAACAATATTTTTCGTCCGGATTAAAATAACAGATTGACATACTAAAACTATCCTTTCGAAAACGCATTTCAGACTTCAAATTTTTCTTAGTTTCCAAAAACATAATTTTTCTGCTGATCAGAAAATATAACAAGGTATTAAGTATTGAATAGCTTTGCGTTGGATTTAGTTATTCTGTTGGGTAGGAGTAAAAAAGTTTCAAATGCAATCTTTTAGTATCCATGTTCTTGTTCAGCACTTATTCCCGCTGTACAACTTTGAGGTTTCTAATTTTTCCGATATATCCAATGAAATTGTTCTTTTGAAAAATTATAAAGTATCTATTCTAATCTCGGTCCATTTGTGAGCTTTGAATCGTTGGAAATAGACTTCTAGTTAAAAAAAAATGCTTTGAATGAGGTGCAGAATTATATTTTATATTGTTTAAATCAATCAATATACTGTCAAAAAATTTAAATTTTTAAACAAACCGCCTATGCTATTAGTCATATTAAAGAATATCCATGATACTCTAAAATTGTAATCAAAAAGGTTCTACATTTCTGAAATTAAAAGTACCGCTTCATATGGATCTCTGATTTTCATTATTTTGAACAAATCGATAGTCCAAACAAAAAAGAGCGAATCCTAAATATTGGAATTTACTCAAAGTAACGTTGTTAGTGATATTCAAAAATTTAGAGCTCGGTAAAATTAAATAACAGAAATGTAGATTTTTTTTATTTTAAAATGTTCTTTTATAAAATATTTTACTAAACATTTTTGATAGAATCGAAGTAATGAATAAAAGTCATATTTTATATTTGTTTGGCGGATAAACTTCATTGGCAAACAGCACAGAATATAATTGTTTCATTTTAGTTAAAGAATATGTTTAATTGGAGATATATATACAGGGTGTTTATTTAGTCCCGGACCCATTTTGACGCTTAATAACTCATAAAATAATAAAGATAGATTAAAATTAATAACATAAATGGTTAAATAGACTCAAAAAGTTTCATGACCCTTGTCAATGAACTTTCACGTGTGCCCCCTTCGTCGCACGGAGAATATCAATTCGATAGTCAATTTCACGATAGGTAGCGGCAAGCATGTCGGCATCCACAGAGCCTATTGCGGTTGTAATTCTGGCGTTTAGGTCATCAATGTTCGACACTCTCCTCCTGAAAACGTTGGAGGATCTTTTTGGTAAATTCTGAAATTTCTCTGTGCTTGCACTATCGATTTCGTTTCTATGAACCACCATAAAATCTGTGCTTTCTCTTGTGGTGTATGCATTCTCATTAATATCCGCTCGAATAAAACATCACATACAAAAGTACTACATAGAACAAACACATCAAAAGTAAACATGACATAGCAATAGTTGCCAAAAACAAAAGAGAGAAAAATGCAATTAATAAGCAGACGATATTTAGAAAAGTACAGATATTTAGACTGGAAAATGAAATTATCTGAAATTAACCACACGCGCAGACGATATTTATAAAAGTAAAAATATTCAAACCTGAAAAGGAAAATATATGAGTTATTCCATCGATAAATGCCATAAGTTTGTTTATATCTTCATTATTTTATGAGTTATTAAACATCAAAATGGGTCCGAGACTTTATAAACACCCTGTATATCATTGTACTCTCGGAAAAATGGGCGAGGTAGTCTAGGAAAAAATTTGAAACTTTTTTTAAAGAAAAACTATGACTGGAACTCTGTATAATATTCAAGAAGAAGATCAATAAGCTTTAATATTTATATAAATTTTTAAATTTATATAAATTTAATGATATCCTGTTTACAATTGTTAAATAAAATCTAAAAATTATCAATAACGTTGTTTTGACAAAAATCCATTTTTGTCAAAACAACGATCATTTTCTAATAATTGTTTATCTCCCTTTTCTATAAACGGCATAAATAATATAATCATGCATCTAAGAGTTGGAAGAGGTTACATGTGAGATATATAATGAAAATTGAATTAAAAATTAACTTAGAATATTATGTTTTGATCAAACTCATATTTTAGCAAAACAATTTCTAAATACACCTATCAACAATTATGAGACGTTATAAATTGATTCTTGATTAAAAAGAATAAATTTCGAATGTGTTTTCTTCATGTACAATGGTCTCCCAGCATAAAATGTTACGATTTCTATTTAGTTCAACAAATACTTTCAAAACATCCTAATGTGTCTTGAAATGATTTGTTACTTTATGTGAAATACAGTGAATGTAAATGTTTAAAATATTTATTATGCTAGGAAAACAATGAAAAGTTATTGAAAAAATTCTTGTTGAGTTCAAGATAATCCACATCTTTAATGTTTGATTTAGAAGTAATGAGTAAAAAGCTTCTGCTTTCAATTCGAATTAAATAATTTTCAGCTGGATTCAACAAATTACTGCAATTTCAATTTTTCAATTTGCATTAACCAAAATGAAAAGATTAAGTGCTTGAAATAATTTTTAATAGATTGGTTTTCTTGTAACTATCGTTCTTCAATAAGAATACTGATTTGATTTTCTAGTGACTATTGTTCTTCAATATAACGTGGTTACTAATACAAAAAAATAAATTTATTAAAGACTATTCAAGAAGATTTCAGGCACACCATTTCTACTAATTTTTGTCTACTTTAGTCAATAAATTTATACAATATTTTACAATTATTTCGCATGCTGAACATTAAGCATATTTTATATTATTCCACTACACATAACAAAATATTTTTCGTATTAAACAATTTTTCATCAATTTAATAAGTTTATAAAAATTCTTCACACCACTTTAGATAAATAGTATTGCTTATTTTGGAGAAAATATTGCTTATCCTTAATAATCTTTGAATTATTAACTTTCGTGTATATTAAAATATCAGACTTTACGATCTACAAACTCTAAATACTGCGCACCATTATTGATTTGCTATTAAAAATGCATTTGTTAGTATCCAGCATTAAAATGCTAAACCATCTCTTCTAAATCTTCTCATCATATCAGATCAAATATACTCAAGAGATAATTTGAAGAAAGAATTTGGAAGATCAAAGCTTACATCATTTCTTGCGTCCGGAACTTTGCTTGTTAGCGATTCCTGTTATAAAAATCGGAAACGAAGAAGAATATTTTGCGGAAGTTACGCAAACTAAAATCTAGAAAACTTGAACATAAATTCCAAATAAAGAAGTGATTCTAAAATCAACGAGGTGAGATCTTTACAGCTCATTATAGATGAATTTCCAATTTTACGGCGCCTTTCCAAAACCTGAATTTCACGGCGGTATTGGCAAATTACTCTGCGAGATTCTCAATTTAAGCGGAAATACATAACATAAATTTGAGCCATTAGACTTAGTTTTATGATTTTTTTTTTCCTCTTAGCGTAAGAAATAAAGCGAGGCGAATTACTTGCAAGATGCGTTTTTATTTTGGAGGAGTATTTATGGGTGTGTAACACATTTTTATATCTGTAATAATAAAACGGAGTTTACTTTAAAATGCGAATTTCATTATTAACTTTTTTCCTTTCTTCATCCAATATTAAATTTTGACCCTGAAAGAAGATTAATAATTATGTTATTGCCGGCAGTTAAGAGCATGCTCCTTAATGTAAATTTTGAAAGGAACATTTTAGGAAATGAACTTTCAAGGCTTATTTATGGTTCTATTAAAATTGAAATTTGATTCTTTTTTCTACAGGACACTAGCAATATATTTCTCATTCACAAATTCTTGATTTCCGGAGGGAAAGTCTTTAATATTTTTCTAAATAGAAGTAGGAAAATACATTTAGATCGAAAATGGTAAGTATTTTGAATAATGAGTCTCTTTTTTCTGATGTATTATATTATTTAATAAATATGGTTTAGAACATTTACCTTTAATATTAGAAAATAAGCAATAAAATAACATTTTAATCCTTTAATTAATCAATAGTTAATAAGCACATAATAATATTATTTAATAATCCTAAATATAAATTATTAATTAAATAATGGAAATTTTTCTGTGTAATCAGAGTTTATTTACTTTTCTGAAATTGTTCTTTAGTGTGTAGTTCCAGTATGTTTAATAAAATAACATATTTGCTAAACATGAAACATGACGACATTTTTATATAAATATGATGGCTAGTATAAAATAATAATTATTGACAGAATAATACATTGCTTAAGTTTTTTTGTATATGCACACATTTATTAGCTTCAAGAACACAATAATCGCAAAACAAAAATATTTTAATCATTAAATGTTTTAGGTATCATAAATTATGATTTCTGACCAATACTAAGGAACTGTATTGCAAGAATAGGAATCGTTATTACCCATAAAAATATACTTTTTTTTATATTTTTTTTTCAAATTTTGTTTGAAAATTATATATATATATATATATATATATATATATATATATATATATATATATATAATAGATCTATATGTATATTTAGATCACCAAAACTCGTCACATCATCATTTTTATTTTATAGGAAGGTAATTAATGCCTTCATAAAAATATCTTAGTATTTAGTTTTATATTTGTTTTAGATATAATCTAGGATCATCACCTGCTTGACTTCTGCCTATAAGATAATTTTAAAATTCTCGTATTGGTCACTGATTAATATTATTGTTATATACAGTATGTGGAATTATATCTATTATTTTGGAGGAGGGGGGGGTAAAAAGCATCTGTAAGAATCATAAACACTTTCGAAGTAAAGTCTGAAATGGACAAATGGCGTTCTATGCGATTAACATTTGCGAGTTTCATTATTAACATTTGTGCAGTCAACACGTATCATTTAATGAAATAGTTGACTAATATAATTAAAAAATCAACAACCAAGGAATTGAATGGGCTGTTGTAACATTATATCAGAAAAAAGATTTCTTATAATGTTCGTACCAAAGGTCCCTATGCTGACATCTGTTTGCAGATAGGCTTTTTAAAATGTTTGAATATTGTAATTTCATATAAAGCGACATTCTTCATAAACCTGGTGAGGCTCAATTTCATTTTTAAATAAACATGGCTTTTTAACTGTATAAGAACGTCGTGTGATTACGTGTACCCTTGCATCACCCACCTTCTCCTCCCTCCCACATCACCTGAATAAACCTCTCTTGATTTTTTCCCCTCAGACTTGAAAGCCATTGTTTACAAAATTCCAATGGGTTCCCACATATTTCTAGTGATATGAATTGCCATCACTGCACAAGTACGAGATATCATTTAGAATGTTTCAAAATGCAAGCAGTACAGATAACATATTTGAATCCTTAACAATGGGTAAAATTTTGATCCTGTTTTATTCCTGTAATTTGTTTTTGTAATTATTTTTGGATAATAAACATTTTATACTGTTTTATTAAATAGAAAAATGTATTGTATAGTACAGTCTACATTGCATTTTTGCTGCTTATTATGCCATTTTATTACTTAGGAATGGCATTTGCGATTGCTATATCCCGTATGATTATGATTCTTTTCGATGTTCTTTACATTTCCTACTTGTAAATTGACTATTTATATTTGACTAATTATATTTCAGATTGACATTTAGTTTCAATTTCTGTTACATTGTGTTTTGTTAATTTTAGGCAAATTATACAACTTTTGACCAAATTATTATTTTATATAAAATTAATATATATTTATGTTAAATAAATGATTTCTTTCTTTGATATATATATATATATATATATATATATATATATATATATATATATATATATATATATATAATGTTACAGTGAGAACCCGAAATCAGTCAAAACGCGAATTAACCAGGGAATACGCGTTTTAACTGACAACGCTAGGGAGAACGCGAATTCACTAGGGAAAACCCGAATTACAGCGCTGAGGGGAATGGGAGAATGGGTTTTCTCTAGTTATTTTCTGTTTTGTCCGGTTAAAACCATACGAATCTAGATTTCCTATTCGTGAAATATCCAAAAAAAAGTGCAGTTGTCCAATTTTATTCTTGTTGGGCTGGTTGATTCATTTACGATGCGTGAAGAAAATGTTAATGATTTTTGCGCAAAAAAGTGGAAAAATAGATTTCTTGAACAATTACAATTGTGACAGAAAAAACAGAATATTTTACATGTGATGACTCGTGATGAATACAACACTCTTTTATCTGAGGTTGAAAAAGCAAAATTTGCCGTTAGCAAGACTTAGTACCGCAGATTAAAAATGTTTGACATTTTTGAAATTAGTGGACATGGTGGTAGAAATAGACTTAAAATTGAAACTTCAAGAAAATATGCTAACATAACCACTGAGATGATACAATTTTTTTTTATCAATGTGTGAAATATGTCAACAGAAAAAAATATGAAAAGAAAAGATTTGGTTTTAAATCTATCATTCAACAGAAATGAGTAGTCGCTGTCAAGTGGATTTGATTGACATGCAATCTCAGGCAGGTAATGAATTTAAGTTTATTATTAAGGACCATTTAATAAAATTTGTGTTACTACGACCCCTTCAGAGCAAAAGAACGGAAGAGGTTGCATTTGCAAGTACTTCATATATCTTTTTGATATTTGGGGCTCTTTGTATACTGCAATCTGATAATGGAAGAGAGTTTTATAAATTCAGTTATAGAGCAGTTACTTACGTATTGGCCAGAATTGAAGATTGTTCATGGGAAGCCTCGTCATAGCCAGTCGCAGGGTTTGGTTGAGAGGGCCAATCAAGATGTAGAAAATATGTTGACTTCATGGATGAAGGACAATAAAACTACAAAGTTTTCCTATGGTCTTCGCTTTGTCCAATTCATGAAAAACAGAGCTCTACAATCAGGAATTAAACAATCACCATTCAAAACTATGTTTGAGATTGAACCAAGAGTTGGAATGACAACCTCAATTTTATATGCTTGCTAATAAGTCGACCAACATTTTTCTAATTAAAGAGGAAGCAAAGAAAATTTAATAAAGCAAGCAAACGAATGAGAAAGATTCCCGATGCAATATATACTGAGGTTGATATTGGAGGTGTTGTTCCCATTCCAGATGTTGATAGAGCAAAAGCTGCTTTGCGAAATATTATTGGTGTATTGCTTGAAAAAAATAAAGATGGCCTGTACAAAATTGGTATGAAAGATGGAGTTCTGAACAAACTGTATTCGAGGTAAGAAATGATATTTAAACTTAATTTGTTCAGTATTTATTCACTAAATATAATTTATTCAATTTACATTAACTTTAAATTTTATAAGTATTTATACATTAGATTATATCTATTCAGGTGCAAGTTTTATGCAAAAGTTTAACATATTCCCTGATTTTTAGATCTAAATTCGATGTATCGCAGCAGATTTCCTTGATTAAAGAACAAGTACCGAATCAGGAAATTTCTCTGAGAACAGCAGCAAGAAAAGGAGCTATAGGAACTGGGCAAGGGTTCATCCACTCTTCTTGTAAAAAATACTGTCCTTCAAAGAGATATTTCTGTATAAAAAATGGCTCTCTTTGCAATTCTAAGTGTCACAGCCTTGTCGAAATAAATAATCTGTAATAACCGTACTGCTTTAAACAATATCCAAATAAATTATTTTTTTTTCCTTCAATGATAGGAGTTTTCCTCAAATACTGCTTTACTAAGTATAATTTAATATAATAATTTTGGATAGATGCAAATAATTTTGTCTAAAAAATCAGTCAAAACACGAATAAAACGGTTATCTCTAGCGTTGTTAATGAGAACGCATTTTTCCTTGTTAATTCGGGTTTTCCCTGACGCTGCCAGTTAGAACGCGTTTTCCCTAGTGAATTCGCGTTCTCCCTAGCGCTGTCAGTTAAAACGCGTTCTCTCTAGTTAATTCGCGTTTTGACTGATTTCGGGTTTTCACTGTAACATATATATATCAAATTAATGGTTTCTTTCATTTTTCCCCAATTCCATCTAATTGAAATTTTTAATTAAGGAGAGAAAGGTGATATTACTTCCTGAGTTATTACTTTATCAAAATGAAATTAAGAAAGTTTTTTAACTAAATAAGATAACAGAAAGTGTTTCCTAATTTCATATAAAAATAATAAATTAGTCTTGTAAATTCCATCTGTATTTCAAATTGATATTTCTTATATTTTGTTCTGAAATCTGTTCTATGTTATTCTAAATCTTGTTTTGAATTTCAAACAACATTCTTTCTTATTTACACCTTTTTTAAAAGATGTTTTTTTTTTCATCTTTCTAGCCGGCTTACATACGTTGTAAACTTTTCTGGTTAGTAGACGGGCTAAATCGATTGGCGGTAAGGGAGAAATTCGACCCAGAAGCCTCCACCTGAGTTAAAGGCAAAAATTCATTTATGTGCTAGTGACATTTTTAAGTTTTATTGATGTTAGTATAATTAACCTACAGCTGCAATCTGCTACTACAATAAAACGAATCATGCATTTTAAATTCGACAAACTATAAGTTTGTAGGCTATAATTGTATTACCCATGTTTTATGAGTATTTAAAGATATTTACGCAAATAAGAGTAAAGTTTATTAGCAGCTATTCAATTTTGATTATTCCTTGTTAAAAGAATTTTTCGAATTTTCTCCCCAATCACATTTTTTTTCCTTTTCAAGGGCATTATAGAGATTAAAAATGCAAATTATCCCATATATTTCATATTTTTCATCGTTTGTAGAATAATGGTTTTTCATACCGTTTTTTCCTTAGAGGATTTTCTTTCTTTTTGGTTTTTCGGCTCTCAATTTTCGGTGAGTCAACTTTCAGAAGATTACGTCGAAAACCGAAACAAATGAGATATAACCTTCAAATTTTTTTTTTTGCGAAATAAACTATATAATATGTATTATTTCTAGTTCAACGTAAGTTACAATTTTTAAATGTGGAGAATGTTGCATTGAGATACATATTCTAAGCTATTCTTAATCTAACTTAATATGTTTTCAACAATTGCAGATCAAATTAAAATTATTGCAGATAGATCAAGGTACCCTATCAATATTTTTTTAATATCAATAATATTCTGAAGTGGAGTTCGGACAAAAGTGGATAATCTTAAGGTGTGTTTTTTCCCGCACATTCGCTTTTAACGTTGCACGAGTTTTATTGATATTTTTTTAGGTCACTGGCTTCGAAAAATTAGTAATAATTAGCAAAATTGTGATTCAGAAATTTCTGATTGTTGAAAAAATTGCAATTTGGTAAAACAAAAGAAAACGTTGATTAAACATGCATTTAAACGCAAAATACAAATGCAGTACAGTTTGGTTTGGTTATATTAACGTCCCGTTTGAAGCAACACTAAGGCTATTTTGGGACGGACCTCGTAATTTTGAACCGCGGTCAGATGACGAGGACGACACCTGAGCTGGCACCCCCCTCTCTCCACACCCCACCACACCAGGGGGAGGACGTTTGGTCATGACGGATTTAACGTTCAACAGACCCAAGCAGCAAAAGATCGTTGGCCAACCATTGGCCAAGCATCGCCCCACGGAACGAGCGAGATTGGGGCGAGATCGGAGGCGATCTCGCCCCGTGCGATCTCGCCCCGACATTGGTCATGTCCCCCGGCGGTTCGCCGCGCGATGGCCGCCCCGACTTGTTTTCGACGAATTTCCCGATCCTTTGGCGACTTGTTATTATCACGGGCGACGTTATACCAAGCATTTCGCGACCTGTTTTATCAATGGGCGACCCAATACCAATCATTTCCCGATGTGTTTTAACAATCGGCGACCCAATACCAATCATTTCCCCATGTGTTTTAACAATCGGCGACCCAATACCAATCATTTCCCCATGTGTTTTAACAATCGGCGACCCAATACCAATCATTTCCCCATGTATTTTAGCAATGGGCAACCAAATGCCAATCAATAGGCAATTTATTTCTGAACACTTACTGGCGTCAAATTGAAATATTAGTTTAATGGTTATTCAATTTTCTCAAACTCTAGAAACTAGTGTCATAATATTTAAAATTATCATACTTTCAAAATTTTGTATAGTTTACTTTTCTTTTTTACTTATTAATAATAGTGTTTGTTATTTATTTTGATAAATTTAAAATTCCATAAAATACTTGCTTTTGATAAAAATTCATGGAAAATGTCATTCTAATAATTCTTCCAACTTTTTTTAACTATTATTATAGCATAGATTTTACCACAACCTTACCCTATAAAATGTTTAAATGACATTTTTTTACTGCTCTTTAAAAAAATAAACAAATGTTAAAATTATCTGAAATAATTTTAAATTTGATCCCCTGAACATCTATCTACATATAAGATTTATTTCCTTCATTGATATTTCCTGTTTATTTTCATTGTTTAATGCATGGGAAGAAATGTTAACATAATCATAGTTTCAATTACATAATTAATCAGAATGATTTTAACTGATATTAGAAATTTAAAAGTAGGTGTATTACATATATTGCCTATATCATCTGTTTTTAAAAGCTATTTTAAATTCGAAATAGAAAAATATATAATTCTTATTAAAAAAATATTTTTTTTACTATACACACTTTTATATTGCTTAATGTGAGTAATCAACAAATAATTCCTAAAGAATAATGAATAAAACACAAATTCCTATTTTAACACCCTAAAATTTAATGCATTGATTAAAAATAGTTTAAAACACTAAATTATATAATTCCTATTATATGTTTCTTCAATAGAAAATATTTTACAAGCACAAATTATTAAGTTACTTCAAATTTCTAATATTTTCATAATTTATGTTTAGTGAGGTTTAGATTCTTAGCAAAATAACCAAATTTGATCTATGTTAAACCCCGAATATTTCACAAATATGTTTCATAAAAATTCCATATACAAAAATGTAATGCTTCTTTCAATTTTACTGATTCTATTTACTATTGACTTTACAAAATTACTTCATGAAGAAATTTTATACCTCATTATAAATTTTAGTATTAGCTAATGTCCAATAGATAACATTTTACAAGCACAAAATAATAATTTACTTCAAATTTCTAATATTTTTTTTTTATTATCTATGATTAGTTTGGTTTTATGGCACAAGAATTAAATTTGATCTTTGATTAACACTGAATATTTCTCAAAAATTCCATACACAAAAATGCAGCACTTCTTTCAATTCTACAAAATTCCTTATATTTTCTATTAACATGCAAAGTTACTTCAAGTTGTAGAAATTTTACACATTATAAATGTTAGTGTCAGTTGATGTCCAACATACAACATTTTACAAGCACAAATTAATAATTTACTTCAAATTTCTAATATTTTTTTGATCTATATTTAGTTGTTTGGTTTTGTAGCACAAGAACCAAATTTAATTAATGATTAACACTGAATATTTCACAAAAATTCCATACCCAAACATTGAACACTTCTTCCCATTATAGGAAATTTTATTTACTATTAATTTACAGAGTTACTTCATATTGCATTAATTTTAAACCTCATTATAAATGTTAGTGTTAGCTAATATTCAATAAACAACAATTTACAAGCACAAACTTACTTCTTATTTAATAACTTACTTCAAATTTCTAATATTTTCATAATTTATGTTTAGTGAGGTTTAGATTTGTGGCAAAATAACCAAATTTGATCTATGATTAACTCTGAATATTTGAAAAATATGTTTCACAAAAATTCCATGCACAAAAATACAACACTTCTTTCACTTATACGAAATCTTATTTATTATTAACTTACAAAGTTACTTTATAGTGTAGAAATTTTATACCTCATTACAAATGTTAGTGTTAGCTAATGTCCAATTGATAACATTTTACAAGCACAAATTAACAATTTACTTCAAATTTCTAATTTTTTTAAATCTATTAGTTTGGTTTTGTTTCATGGCACAAGAACCAAATTTGATCTATGATTAACTCTGAATATTTCACAAAAACTCCATACCTAAAAATGTAAACACTACTTTCAATTATACAAAATTTCTTTAGATAAATATTTTTTTAATTATTATTTTCCCCTCTTTATTTTTAGGAGAAAAGAAAAACAACTATGCAAAACAATTTATTTACAAAGACCTTCATTAAATAATATTTTAGAAATACAAAGTAAAATAATAATTTACTTGAAATTTTTTACTGAATTTTCTGTAATGACTTATACACCCAAGCAAAATCCTGAAACTATGACTTATAATTTACAAGAATAAATAATATTGACACAAAGTCATTTATAAAAAATTTATTTAAACTTTATTTATTATGTAATACTTGAAGAGTTTGAAATTTCTAAAAATCCACACACATTTATATAAATATTATATATATGTATAACTGAATCTTCAGCTACATATAAAGAGAATTATACATTTATTTATACATTTCATTTTTCCTTTTTGATTACATTTGATGAACCTAGAAAACAATTATAATAGTAATTGAGATTCCGCTTCATTTAAAAGTACAAATAAAACATTTGTTGACAATTGGAGATGAGTAATTAACAAGCGAAAGTATTATAGAACTTCATAAGCATAATATTTTTGTTCTGATACTGGACTGTGTAAGCAAACTTTATAATAATGTTTAGGATAATAAAGAAAAAAAAAACTCAAACTAATGGGAGTAAAATTTATGTTACTGTTTTATGAAATGTGAAATAATTTGAAATTATTCATATAAGAGTACTCAAAAGTGCCTGCATAATCTCAAATTTTAAAGAAAGTTTAAAATAAATACATTCTGCTAAACTTTTTTTAGCCTCATGTCAAAATAAAAATAATTACACAAATGTTATTTCAATACCAAAATATAAAAATGTTGTTTAATATTTTATTAAACTTCTTTCATAGAAAAATTGTAAATGAAAAGGAAAATTAACTAAGCTAAATAGAATTAAAATCACTTGAATTGTCAGTCTGCAAAAATAATGAGGTTGCCATTAAAAAAAAATTATTCAAATTATATAGAAAAATAAAATTTGTACAAAAAAAAATTTATGCCTTTCTAATTAAGGCAAATAAGTTTTCAGATAAAAAAAATCAGAAATTAAAATCTACCTACTTGTCATTCAAGCCTATCACATTACAACATTTTGAAGTTTTACTACATTTTTCACGAAAAGACATTACATATTTTGGCACTTTAACACATACATCTGATAAATCCTTGATTGCTTCCACTGATCTGAGTAATTGCAACTGACCAGAGAGAAATTTTGTGATTTGGAATAACTTCAATTCTAAACAAGTTCTTAGGATATAAAGTGAATTGGGACATATAATTGTCTCGCATATAATTGTTTTAAATTTCCTTCTGATGTTCCAAGTTGGTAGAAACCATATTCCGTCACATTAATTGTAACTTCCAATATTTTGCTCTTTTTTGAAGTCAGGAATAGAAACTTGCACAGTAGTTTCCAAACAAATAGTGAGAATTTTTTTTTGTTTATATTTATAGATCAATTTTAAAATGTATTTTATCTTTAATTGCATTTTCAGTTTTGAAACAAAGGTTGCACAAAATTTTTATTTTATTAAATGAGAGATGTATTTCATACTTTGCCAGGTTGTCATTTGGGATTCTATAGAATGCTTAGAAAATGTATGAAATACAAATTGTTTCATACATTACTGGCTTGTTTTAGGCATTATATACAATGCTTGGGCATTCTATAGAATACTGGATTTCATATTTTGCTGGTAATACATATAAAGAATTATACATATACTTTTTCTTCAAGTTCACTCTTCTTTTTGCAGATTTGATGAACCTAAAAAACATATTCCTTAATTAGAATAATGATTGAGTTTTCATTTCTTTTAAAAGTACAAATAAAATATTTGTTGACAATTGGAGATATGTAATTAAGGAGTAAAAGTCTTATAGAACTTCATAAGCTTAATAATGTTTTCAATCTGATAATGAACTATATAGGCAAATATTATAATAATGTTTAGGACAATAGAGAAAAATAATATAAACTAATGGGTGTAAAATTTATGTTACTATTTTATGAAAGGTGAAATAATTATAAACTATTCACATAAGAGTATTCAAATATAACTACATAATTGCAAGTTTTAAAGATTTTTTTTTTTGAAATTTACAATAAATATATTCTGCTAATCTATTTTTTTAGCCTTATGTCGAAATAAAAATAACAACACAAATGTTATTGCAAAACCAAAACATAAGAACGCAATTTAATATTTTTTAAAAACATTTTTCATTAGAAATTGTTGTTAACAAAAGGAAAGGCATTGTAAATGAAATGGAAAAATATCTGCAATAATTTAAGAACACACACACACACAAAAAAAAAGATAAGAAATAAAATCACTTGAAAAGAATACAAACAAGAAAAGAAATGATAATGGTCGCTTACGCCTAACACTAATAATATCACGTGCAACTCCATGTTTCAGGTAAGCAACGAGTTCGAACGGCTTCAACAAAAATAACCTTTTTTATTCACTATTTAGAATAAATAATATATTATTTACAAATATATAATAATAAAAACTTTACACTTACCAAGTTTCTTGAAATGACAGTATGCGTTGCTGGTTGAATTTCAAAATCCAATACACGCCAGGTGATTCATGGGAAATTTCTAAAATATGTTCGCATAGCGCCGCCTAGGAAAAGCAACTTTCCCGACATCGAGGCGACTATGGGCCGATTGCTTTGAGCCGGTCTTTTTCACTAAGTCGCCGTAGGAGTTCGCCCCGATGAAAAAGCGATCTTCAGAGGCGACAGAAGAAAATATGGTCAGAATCCGATGTCGCGCCAATGCAAAGGTGACATTGGCAAAATATGGGCGGCTTATATCAGATGGATGCGATGCTTGGCCAATCGTTTAGCGACTTCTCTTTGCTGCTTGGGGACCCCCTTACACGACGGTTCTTCGGTGGAATCGGGTCTCCGGTTCCGAAGCCGAGACCTTACCACCAGGCCACCGCGGCCCACAAATGCAGTACAGAATAAAACAATAAGGTAAAATACATAGGTTCATATTTTATCTTAACATTACATTCGTACTTAACATACTATTCGAGTTCCCTTTGTAATCATCTACATCAAATTCAATAACAAGATTCAATGTTTAAATCGATGAGATTTGTGAAACGTCTGGCATCAAGGACCATTTCTATACCAAAGTAGTTGAGAAGCTCAAAAGGTCTACAGAAGGCGGGTTAAGGGCATCGACAGGTCTACCTAAAGCATGGACAAACTAGTTAGATTCTGGAATATGGCATGGAGAATTCAAATGTTCAATATTCTTTTTACAAAGATAATTCTTCACAAAAAAAAGCTCCGTATTATCTAGAACTACTGTCTTGTAGAAGGAAAAGTCACCCATGACATTGGCTAAAAAATGAACAGATGGATCAAAAATGGTATTTACATATAATCATCCTAAACAACCCATTAATAAACAGTCAATCAACTATATAAAGATCAGTATGACCATTTAAATCGAAATTACCTCATGCATATGCATTGGATTGATCCAACGTGTTCCATTCGTTGATATTTATGGGATTCCAAGATTCCGTCAGATCTTCATAATTTATTTTGGATGGAAAATTCGAACTTATCAGTGAATAATACCGATCTCTATAATCCTTCACTTTAATTCGCTGCCAAATTAAATCTTTCATTTCTAGGATGGCTACACATATTCTTGGTATGATTGTATAAAATGTTTTTTCAGGAAGTGCATTCTTATGAGTGTATTTCAAATTTACCTAACTAAACGTTCCTTGCTAAGAGTTATGTCTGCAATTCAGACCATCTATCTAATTAAATGGCTCTTCCCTTGTTATCGTTTAATTGTAGTAGCAGGGAGTAAACCGATTAGGTGATACGAGTTAATTATTTTGGTAGTAAGTGTGAATCACAGGCTAGTCATGCGATAACTAGTGTTCACGAGTTAATTTCTCAGTTTGTTAATAATAGTTTTACAATGGCTGCTACCAAAAAGGACGTGGAAAAATTGGTGAAGCGCACCTGTGTCTTCTTATAGTTAGCTGCAAATTGCATTAATATAAGACAGTTTGAGTTCTAATTTATTTCACGTGTTCTTTTAAAAAGCAGATTGTTTTCTTGAAAATGAATTCCATTGGCTACGAACTACTAAAGAGTTCTCATTCCCCATCTCGCTATTGTCTCTGAAAGCTACTTCATTATTTTTTTTTTAATTTTTGGTAATTGTACACCATTTTAATTATTCGAATAAATTATTTGGAACACTCACGTTTGAAAAAAATGATTTTAATGAAATGTGATGAAGTAATTTCTATATGAGGAAATTCAGATATTTTTAAACTTGCTCTCAGTCATTTGTCAAATTACATTAAAGAGCAGTGCTACACCAATTTACATATCATATTCAGATGCAGTGTTACGCTTCATGTATTATGCATGATTTGTATGACATTTTTCTGTTGTTTAATGGTGTATTCAACATTTTTACAAGATTCCTAAATATAAATTAAATTTAGAAATTAATTTTACTTTTATTTTCATTCTAAACGGAACACATTATAAAAACCTAGGTTTAACAGAAAATTAGAATATTTCGATTATAAAATTTATTTTATAATGAAAACAGGCCGAAGAAAGCAAATTATTATATATATTTAAATTAATAAAAGATTGACAATGCATTTGAGTATAACTTCACGTAGCGAATACAAACTCTGGAAATAAAATTATTGTTTTGAAATTACTAGGTAACTGAAAGAACAAAATCGCTTATGAAACAAATAGGTAGGCATGAATGTGTCTCTACGTACTTTTGTCTGTCTAGACATAATCCTCAGTTGGAAGCAGCTCTCATTTTTGTATAAAGGCATGAATTTTCAGCACTTTACAAGGAGAATGTGATAAAAAAAAATTCCACTTCACTTTAGGATATTTATAACTTCTTAAAAACTACTATGTATAAATTGCCATTCATTTATGTGAATTTGTATATTATTTTTAACATTTGGTTTAATAAAAATTTTATTTTTAAGTTAGTCGTTCTCAAAAATGTGCAAAAATATAGACCTTAGCGTTAAATTCAAAGGGAATTCATTAATTTATTTTCTAGAACGAAACAAAATTTCTTTTCAAGATATTTAAAATGATATGTTTAGAAGAAACTTAATAATGGGATATATTTCCTTACCATGGAAATTTGAGAATTCATTTATCATTCTTTGCAACTATTTTTAAGAAATGTTGAAAGTATGACTATTATAAAAATTTATTTTCACTTCAAAAATAATGATATTCATTAAAGTTAAATGTATTTTTATTTAATATTTTAATTAAAATTATTGTTTTTTGACTAATGTAGTTATAATTAAAATAATACAAGAATTACTAAATTCGAATCCTATTTCAAAACTATAATATTTTTATAGACATTTCAATGCATGGATTCGGGTGCATTCTGAATATTTATTGAAATGGAAAGATATATATTGGTATTTTGTTAAGAGAAATATTTTTTTAATAATTATCTACAAACTTACAGGTTAATAGAATACAAAAAAGCAATATAAATTTGCACATGCCCCTACTCATTCTTTAGACATATCATCCTGGAACAGTTGTAAACAGAGATTACAATGTATTAGAGGTTATGGTCCCTTCAAAATACATATTATTATTTTTCATATTAATACGATATTAATCTGTAATTTACACACTTTTTCATTGTGAAGTGAAACAATTGTTTAGTATTTATGCCAATTTATCATTTCTTCTTGTAATATTGTACTGATTTCTTCCATCTTAAATTATGTTTGTGCTCAGGTCATGCATAGTCCCTAGGAGGGAAGAAAAACAATTATGATTACCTGCACTTTCAATCCCATTCAAAATATTTCCTATGGCATTAAGTGAGAAGAAGTTATTGGATAATAAGTTCAATTTGTCATTCATCCACATGAAATGAGATTCGAATATAGACCTGAAACAAAGCATCGGTACTTTTTAACAGCCTAATACCAACCTAACCTAATTTTTCATACCAGCCATTATGCATTTACAAAAGAAACGGAAACATATGCGTTGATAAAATTGTATGAATTTTCATATAAAAAATGGCTGTTCATTAAAATGTATTCGTTTTGTATGTTGTAGAATAGGCATGACTATCAAATTCTTCAAGATTGACATGAGACTGTTATATTAAATGAAAATTCCTTCTTTACCAAGACGAGTCAAATATTACAATGGTGTTGGTTATATATAGTTCTGTCTTCTATCTATGCTCTCAATAACGTGCTGAAAGAACAGGCAGAAAGGAGATAATTTAAATATATAATGTTCTTTTAAACAAACACCTGTCTTTTAGATTTTTGGAATCATTTGAATGTTGCGTCTGTCTTCATAGAAGGACTTAATTTGTCAAAAAGGATCAAAGACAACAAAAGGCTTCATCCTTTCTTCTTGAAATTTTGCATCTCTTCACTGTTATATTTTATATTTCAAAATATATCTTGTTCACAATGATTAACTTTAAACTTTACTCTTAAAACAAATTGAAGAAATCATTAAAAGTTTAAATGATATTAATTCATTTTTTTTATTCTGTTGCATTTTAAAGTACTTCATCAAGTGTATATATTGAAAGAAATACAGAGAGAGTAAAAATAATGAACAACGGGGCGCATTGAGAAAACAAATTTCTCTATATTTGGAGTAATTATATTGTCTCTATTTTTAAGATAATTATGTCGATTCGATTAGAACATTTTTTTAAATAATCAATTTTAATTGATGTAGACGGAAGATAATAGTACTGACATCTACAGATAAGGAATGTGAATGTTAGAAAAACAGACAATGGTTGGAAATTGTTGTTACTCTCAGTGTGTAGTTTGGTATTAATAACTAAATTCAGTAGTTCATTTGTTTGCTTTACTTTATCAAATTACCATATTAAAGATTATAAGAATACTTCCAAAATTTTATTTGCTTCCAAAATTAGAACCACTATCATTCAGTAACAAAATTGTAATAAGGAAGCCAATAAAATTTTGGAAGCAAATATAATGTACATATATCGATGTACATTAATCGTAGTTAAAATTCAAACATACTTTCTAAACATTGTCAAGGTAATCAATACAGAGCAATGGGCTTATTTCTAGTGATGCAAAACCTTTCAATATAGAAACCTCTGAAATGTCTAAACTGAGTCTATTGATAGTTCACTTCCGAACCAAGTCCGACAAACGAGCTCAAGATTATTATAAATTTTACTTTAATGATATACTCCTGTATGGTTAAATTTTATAAAATCCTGAACATATTTTGAAGATTCCTTAAGCATTCATATATTTACTTTGAGACAACAAAATAATCATCAACGCTGGGATAAATAAACATGTCCTTCTGTCATTCAGATAACCCATTTTTGATATGATCATGAAATATTGACAATATCCATGTGATCTTGGTAATAGGAAAGTGCTTGAAATCAGGTCAGTAAAAATATTTTCTTTAAATATTTTGATTTGACTATAGATAAAAATATTTGAATATTTTATTTTAATAATTTTGATAAAATGTTAGTTGTGATGTTCTCTAGTAATTACAAAAGAGATTTCGTCAGTTCTGCAAGATATTCTTCTTTGCATATCTTACGTAACTTAGTGACAGATATGCCACATTAGTCACAGAATATGTCAAAAAAAAAAAATGTTACGATAAGGAATCAGAGACGACTACATCATCAAGATCATCAAAGTTCATATTTGATGTTGTTTATTTAAATCTAAATTTAAATGTTTATTTAAATTAAATCTAAGTCTAAATTTAAGACAACATCCTTGACAAAATTGGAATAATTTAATGCATCGAAATTAGTTAGATGATTGCAATGAATGTGAATGGAGTTCAAATTGCAGTCATTTCCACGTGATGAGTTCTAGATAATTTCACAAAAAAATTTTGTAATCACCAAAAGGTTGCAAAAGGATACACTCTTCTCAAAATAGAATAAAATAAAAAAAAAATCACTAATATCGAAATATTATCCAGAAAGATGTACTTTTATAATTTAAAATATCCTGGTACCTCTGTTTGTAAAGCAATAAATATCTTCCTTATCCTCTGAATTCTATAACTTTAGACACTTTTTAGGGGAAGGAACTCGAAAAGCAATATGTGTGTGTGTTTTAAATACAGTGTTTCCACAATCAAGCTTTTCATTTGAAATATTTAAGTGCTATGGCAAAAAAGAAAAAAAGAAAAAAAAACACGTAGTTTTTTAAAATTTTACCATAAATGTAATTTTTGGGTTTTTTTGATATATTTCTATGCTTTGGATCTTTAAGCGAATTAAATATACAAGCTTTATTTTTTTTTATTATTTGGGGAATATGCAAAGCACATGCTTTGAGCTCTGTTGGAAATTCAATGCGCAAAATATTTATTTTCTAGCTCCGCTTTTTTGTGTGCTATTACCTTATTATCTCTATTTTCTCTAAAACCATTTACCCATTCTTATTTTACATTACGTGATTACGTTTTATGCGATAAACATTATGTTATTTTAAATTTCAGAATTTTTTAAAGCGAAATTTGATGATAAGAAGTATAATAGGAAGAACCAAAAATAATATTGGTTAAATATAATAAAATTTGAAAAAAAAATATTAAACTTCAGTGACCATTAAATTTTATTTTCCTTTCATTTCTTTAAAGATTAATTTGTTTCTGCTTTAAACAATCATATCATATCATATATTAAGGTGACACAATGTCAATAACCTTCTATAAAATCAAACAGATGTTAACATCTCCTAATAGAATTTCTAACTATTTATTTCATTTGAATAACTCAAACTAGAGACTCTAAAGATCGCATATCATTTTCAATACAAAGCATTGTTTCTAACCTTCAAAAACAGAAAGGTTACACAATGACAAACATATTACTCAGCGCTGTCGAAAACTTATTATCTCGACGTCTTTCTATCAAAGAAGTATCAACGTGTCCAATCCTTTGAGGTTAATTTAATTCGGAGAAAGCCTTTTCCGATATCCGCCGAGATTTCAATTCAATACATCCTGAAGTTGGTCAAAATGAGAAGTATCAAATCGATTAGACTTAGGCACTCTCTTCTACAGTTCTCCAACGAGTCTCCTCGTGGTGTCTTCCCAAAGAGGCATTATTGTGATTGGGACATTTTTCTTTTAAATTGTTTAGTTTGACATACATAATACTTAGTTCAAACTTGTAATCTTGTCTTTCTATCAGTAAGCCTCAAAGTAAAACCGAAATCGTAATTCGGTGGTCTTTTGTACACACAATTGCATTTGGGTTATCTACTTTTAACGGATGAATAACAATTCATTTTGTAACAGAATAATAATTTTCACTCTTAAAGATCTTTAATGATGAATGTTTAGGTGGTTTGAAGATGAGTTTACAAAAAATAAAACTGAGGTGAGAATTTTAACAAAGAAATAAGAAATTACTTCCTTTCTTCATTTAAAGTAGTGGAAGAAAAAAATCTAAAGTCCATTTCGATTTTTGATGAAATTATCTGGCATATTAGCGACAATAATAGCTTTTTTTCACGTAAGAAAGTATCAAGAAGTAAATAAAAGGGGAGAATAAAATGTTTACAAGACAGTTTCAGGTTATGTAAACTAAATACATTGAATTTCTAATATCAGAAAAAATTAAATGTGAAATCTTAACATTTCAGTAATACAGCATCAAAATCAATCTATCTAAAAAGTTCTATCTAAAATACGAAAGAATATCCAGTGTAATCTGCTTATCTTTAGTAGAAGCATGTTTCGCATTCGGAAATCCAAGAAAGCTATCGCTATTCCAAATGTGTGTATGTGTGTGTGTGTGTGTGTGTGTGTGTGTGTGTGTGTGTGTGTGTGTGTGTGTGTGTGTGTGTGTGTGTGTGTGTGTGTGTGTGTGTGTGTGGGTGTGTGTGGGTGGGTGGGTGTGTAATTAATACGTAATCACCAGTTTATTACATTTATAATAGCATACACTTATAAAGAGGACTGTTAAAGTGCCCGGACAATTTTGTAAGCAAAGAAAATACATATAATATTATTGTATATTTACATTACTGCTTAATATAAAATATATGTGCGACAATTTGAAATTGTGATTAATTTATTATACTTCTCTAACAATATCTATCAAGAGCACAGACATTATATTTGGTACAGTTGAATTATTTAAACAATAAATAAAACCATCATTTAAAACATATTTGTTGCCAATTAATAACTGATATCAAACCTTTTACAATATTAATTTCGATATACTACCTCAAAATTTATTTCTGCATATTATGGGGGTTTGTTTATATATTATTTATAGACAGAAAATTTTAGCACATTGTTCGCGTGTATCACCAGTTTATTACATTCATACAAAAATTCAAATACAAAAGTTCATTCATTCTTCTAGAAATTCATTCAAACAATTTTCAGATTTAGAAATTGTTATTCAATATATAATACTTCAATTGGTTTAATTTCTCTTATCGATTTCACTCTACATAACCAAACTGCAAAACTATTACTAAATATAAAAGATTTCAAAAAATAAATAAATCTCCCCAATGATTGAAGACAAAATGCAATCTGTTGTAGCGGATGAATCCACATAATGTCTCTTTCGGAAAATGTAAGCTCGGACCCAGCTGTTTAAATTTCACGGTTTGTGACTTCAACGCCAGAGGAAAAAAAATAGAAAAATGACGAAAAAGATGATGAAACGGTACACGGTCTCAGAATAACAAAGCTATCATCTGTATGGTAAAGGAAAGAGAAAAAATTCATCATTTGTTCGAAAGCTAACAAGGCATTAAAATTAATGATGAGAAATCCTGCACTTTTTCGTCAAAGTTGGCTCGTTTGAAAAATAATAAAGTGCAGTTTTTTTGCTCTTTTCACTACAGTCAAAGCATCATATTGTCTCTTTTGCCTACCGTGAAAAATCGTTTGCTTCATGCTCTGGTAGTTGAGGACTGGCCGATTATAGTTTTTCTCAAACGATTTTTTTTCAAGAGCAGAGAAGAATTTCTTGGAATTATACCTATGAGAATACAAAAGACATGTATATAGTGCGCACTTTTTTAATTTTAGGATTCGGCGTCTTCGATTTGATTGTTATTTTTGTCGTTACCTCTTAAATAATGAACCATTAATCAAATTATCCATTTTTGCAAATATTCATTCATGAATAATGGTTCTAAAATATTTTTCAACAAAGATTTGATTTATCTAAGCCTTCGAAATAAAAAAACGGACCCAAAATAAATGATTCATATATTTTAAATTAAATATTCAGATACAATTTTCCAAAAAAAAAAAAAATCAGCTGACATAATAGTTAAAGAGGCACTGAGGTTGTTAAATTATTATTCTATGTAAATTATATGCTCAACTGAATATCTTTCAACCATTATGCTTCATTTTTTATTTATACATAAAATTTCAAACCAGAGTGTTTCTGGTATTTTTTCACAGAATAAAGCATTGTAAATAGATGCATAAAATTGCAAAGAGTATCTAACACATGGTTCAATATATATTTAAGGTAGCCTTATTGAAATATTTTTAATTTTTAATGATAAAGGAAATTAAATTAACTTTTCAGAATAAATCAACCAGAATTTACTTTTTCTAAATTTATTTATAAGTTCAGAGAAAGCATATTTTCAACAAATGTTCAGAAAATATATGTATATATTCTGAAAATTTCTATTAGCTCCTAAATTACTTTTGGTAAGAAATGCTTCATTAAGCAATGAATATTTTTTAAAAATTGAACTAGACCATTAAATCTTTAAAACAAATAGGAAAGAAGAAATCTTCTATCTGTATTTAAGTATACATTTAAATTAAACAGAATAATCTCTTATTCTGTAGATAAAAGTGGAAACTTTTCAGGACGGACTTCTCAGAATTTTAGTTAGTACAAAAGCTCAGCAGAATCCAACTGTCTAAACTTCTATACCAAACAACTGAAATGCGTGGGTGTCTGTCTCATTACTGTAGTATTGTACAGAGGACGGATTTTCCTGTAACAATATATATGTCAGTAAGGAATTTCTTCAATATAAATGTTGATAAATAGACTGCTATATCTCATTATAGTCACTTGTATAAAATATCACATACCGTTCAGTTCACCAAGGAATTTAGCCGATCTCCTCACATATATTTGTAGGTTGATTTTTTTTTGTCTTTAACGTAGTTGAAAAGTTCAGGATATTAGGTGTTTAGTAATTGCTTGAATTAAATTTACTTCTGACAGCTGTTTACTTAGAAATAGTGTAAAGAACAATATAACAAGGAGTCATTTTATTATTTTTATCGAATTAAAAGTAGGCTTTATGTTATATATATATATATATATATATATATATATATATACTAACAATATTTTTCTTTACATTATTTATATTGAAAATATGTGCGCATTTTCTTGTACACATTTTATTTTATTCATATATTTTCTGTTTATTAATATTTGTTGTTTACACTCATGTCCATAAATTACGGATAATTCAGAGTCACGCGGAAATAGAACTCTAAAATACATTTATCACCCATAAAATGACTACACACATCTTCAAAACCCATATGCAAATTGCAGGAAGGCAACAGATGACACCGATAGTACGTCACAATGACGAGAGTGTAAGAGAGTGATGTATAAGGAATACCGGCAAAGAAGTAAAATTTTTTCGCAAGTCTTTATAAGTCTTTCAGTGAAATAACCACATAGTTATGACACAAAGTACACATTTGGAGAATAGAATTATCGGCTGTTTGGAATGTGGGCGTAACCCAGCTGGATGAATCCGAGGAATTTGGAATCCCAAGAGTGTCGTCTCCAGGTTTTGGCAACGATTCCAAGATGATGGTAATGTGAGTAAACGCTACAGCACAAATCGCCCCCCAGTTACAACGCCAGATGAGGACTGGTATTTGAAAGTTACTGCCGAAAGAAACAAACGGAGCACAACATCAGACCTGTCTCGTCAGCTCTCTTCAGCCACTGGTACGACAGTTTCAAGGGAGACACTGTACAGACGCTTAGTGCAGATTGGTCTATATGCTCGTAGTCTTGTCTGAAGTGTCCTACTTACTGGAATTCATTGTGGCCTGCAGTTAGCCTGGTGTAGAGAACATAAATTGTGAATTTTGTGATGTTTCCGACGAGTCCAGGTTTAGCTTGCAGTCTGATTCTCGCTGAACTTCATATGGAGAGCGCCAGGTATCTGTTAACACCAAGAGAACATCATTGAACGACACTGTACGGTTTTGCAGGATTGCTTGTTTGGGTAGGAACTATTCTGGGTTCCAGAACTGACCTGCATGTTCAAATTGGAACCATGACAGGCCAAATCTATTGGGGCGACATTCTGGAATTTGTGTTTATGGATGACAACGCCCGTCCTCACCGTGCAAACATGGTAAACGAATGCCTTCGATCGGAGGATATCAGCCATACGAACTGGCCAGCATTCTCACCGACTTTAATCCAGTTCAGCATGTGTGGACATGCTTAGCCGATGAATTGCAGCCATCAACCACTTCCTGCATGTCTACCGGAACTTCGGAAAGAAGCATTGCTTGATGAGTGATGTAGTATTCCCCAAGATCAGATCGATGATTTGATACTCAGCGTGCCTAGGCGTTGTACGGACTGCATTGCATCTTCTGGGAGACATACTATGTATTTACCATCATACCAACCACGTAATATTGGTTTTTGAAATAAGGCTTTTTTGTAATTTGCTCCAGGGATCAAAAAATCGCAATTTTTGTTAATGAAATCAAGCATGTAACATTTTTTTTGCTCTTTTCCTTTTGTTTAATAAATAAGCTTTAAGTCACCTTTGTTTTGCTTCTCTTTCTTTTCCTGAACTTGCATTATCCTTAATTTATGGACACATGTGTAATATATTGGATTATTTGTTTATTTTATATATTGGATTTATCTCTTTCATTGTGTCTTCTGTTTCATTTATTAAAAGTAGTTAGATGAACTGCACCTGAAATGTTTGATATTTTGTATGTTTTGAAGTTCAATATGCATTATATGTAGTTTTAATTAAAAAAAATTGTATAGAAAATATAATATGGTCTTAAAATAGAAGACTTCACGCCTAATGTGAGTTTAACTTAGAAATATCGTTACCACAATGTTTAGAGTGGAATATTTGATTTTAATATCTAATTCATCGTCTCTCTCTCCAATGCTTAAGTTTCAAGCTATGAAGTAATGAATAGATGAATTTTTTTTTTTACTTGTTTAATTCTTTTATCTTGTTTTATGAAACATAACTATGTAATTTTTGCGTTGCATGACAACGCATTTCTTCCACAAAGGGTATTCTTTTTTACAATGGTTACATATTATTTGCTTGCTAGCCTGTGTAATAAAAAGATTTCATACCATTGAAGTGTGTTAGAGTTCACTGGTTTATGTGATCCAAATAAAGGCTTTGGCAAATTTTGAGTCTCTGTGATTTCCTCAAATAAATTATAAGAATATATATTGCTAAAAAATTCAAATTAAAACAATATATATTTCTTAAAAGTGTTAATCGACAGATTTATTCATTCAGCTTTTGTTGGATTACCACAGCCATGTTTAAAATGTTGGTGAAAAGTGACCACCACTATTTCTTACTCTTTATTCTTGGTCGGTAAGAACACAAAATCAATCAAATAAGTCTGATATTTCTCTTGAATTCTATTCTATAAATATTTCTGCTATATGTTATAGTTATTTATTGTTAAGGTAAATGAAGTTTTCCTTTGCGCAATTAAAAATTTAAATGTCGTTTTTACTTTAAAATAAAAGTAATTTCTTAATTGAAAATGAATCTTGCTTACTGAAAATTTATATTGAAAGCTTAGATTGTTGACCAAGAATTTATCATTCATTTATTTGGAACATTTTGTTGAATGTATTGGAATGTATCATTTGTTTTGACCTTTCCTGACCTTTAACAACAAAAGAGGTTATTATGCTCAATACAATGGGTCTGGCTTTCAATAGTAAAGACTAGACACATGCGAGTTCATTCACGCAAAAGTGGCGAAGACATTCTTCCGCTAGTTAGAAAAAGCAATATCTCTTATTTTAGGACTTTCGGTACATTATTATTCTTACTTCGTATTTAATATAAAATTATGCACTTGATTTATGCAATTTCGTCATGTTTCTTCTCTTTCCATAGTGTATGAATTTTTTATTTAATCCACCAATATGTATTCACACAATTTTTGTATTTTTTTTCACGCATATTTATAATACACATTTTTATGCTTTGTGTCTAATTTTCGGTATTTTCGACTCGAAACCACCATCTTTGATTGGGGTTTTCCCTTTCATCTGTAAGCTTTATGTGATATTTATTGGAACACTCTTAAAATTAGAAATTATACATACACAAAAATTATACATTTTACAGAATTATATATTATACTTGTATATAGTTTCACTGGTGCAATATAGCTTTTTTGCTCAAAATAATTTGCAGATTTTCATTGAAATAATATTCTGGAAACATATATTTAAGGTAATTTAATCCTTATATTTTTGTGTTTATTTTGAAAATATTTATATGTTTCTGCACAAAATATGTATGGATGTTCATATTTTTATACAATTATTCAGTTTTTTTAACACACCTTCAATAATTTAAAACACAAAGAAAGAATTTTAAAAAATGAAAAAAACATAGCTTACGTTCTCAATAAGTAAGGTCCTAATTAATCTTCTATCTTATTGTTAGCATGCAGGGAAGAAAAAGATGTCCCTTCATTCTATTTAAATTCATTTTACTCGAAATTAAACGAATTAAATTCACTCGCCTACATCACGTAAAATGAAAAGCCTCTAAATATTCTCAACACGTAATGCAAACGTAACGAAATTACCTCTTAAAACTATCTTTCTTTTGTATTCAGATATGTTGGGACAAAGCTTTAATTTCCTAGAATGTGAACTTTTTCTTTGGTCCTTACGTACTTCATTAGCATGGTAACGAGAGTAAAACATGCTAGATTAAGTGGAAAACTTGGTAAATTTCTTAAATGTTTGGTTGTTAAAGCTTTTAATTCGTGGTAGTATTTCTTTGAAAGAGTAGTTTAACAAAGGAATAATTGAATTAATTATTTTGATATTATAAAGGTATTTTATAAGTGCACTTCTCTTCTAGTATAAATAGAAGCCATTGTTAGGAAATTTTACAATGCACTCAAATTCCTAATAGAAAATGCAAACTAAGGCTTATGAAATATTGGCCACTTAGGATAACTTTAAAAATTAAAAATTGCAACTAACTATACTGGAATTAATAATTCTCATTAACAAATTCGTTCTTTTATTAATATTTTTATTTCGATAATAATAAGTAATATTTTATTTTTATGATTTAGATTGGATAACTAGACCTTCTTCTGCAGAAGGAAAATATTATTGATTACTCTATCAGATCAGAACACATTGATTTTTCTCGTTATCGAGCATTTTTATTTTAAAACACAATTAAAACCAATTTTATTTTTTCATTTAAAATTTATTATTTCATTTATTACATTTGTATTACTTGATTTATAATGCTCAATTAATATCTAGAAACTACACTAAAACTGTTTTTACCTTTCATAGAGCATAATTCCGGGACATTGACAAATAAATTTTGTTAGGTTATATCATGACAAACTGATATTTTAAATACTATAACATGAAACGTTTGGTGATTTGCTGTTTAATTTAGGAAATAAGCGGGGGGGGGGGTAAATATATTTACTAGAGATCGTTTAGGAAAAATTGAAAGCGGTAAGAATACTTACCATTGAGCGTTAAGGATTAAAATATTATGGAATGTTCATATTATACCATTCAGTTTTAGGACATGTAAATCAGCTTTATACAACTTTATACATATTTTTAATTAAAATTTCTGGAGTTCAAATTAGTTATATATTACATTAAATTTTGAAGCTCATTCTGCATTTATTAGGCTGCCTGGGCTGATTGCTATATTGCATAAATTAAAACTGCTGCAATCTGATGCAATTTTATAAATAAGATTTTCTCTTGAAGAAACAAGTTAAAATGTCATTAACTAGATTCAAGATCCCGAATTTTTCAAACATCATCAACAGTTTTTGTTCATTTTTTTAAAATTATTGTTGAATTTAAACTAAAAATGTTGAATGAAATTACAATTCAATAACAAATAATGATAATGAAATATAAGAAAGTCTTAGACATAAGGAACACAGCATAATAGTGTTTCATGACTGAAAATTTTTTCATGAGTAAAAATTTAATGACAAACTCTGGAACTTATTGTCGCTAAGAAAATCCTTACATCGTGAATGGGCAGTGGTAATCATATTTACCATTTTTGGATTTAAATGATATTTAACTATAGGCAATGTATTTCATAGCTGTTAATAAATCTCAATTGAATTTTAAGTGTCTGGATTTATCATTTTAAAATACTTCTTTGTGCTGTCTTAAAAGCTCTTTTGAAGGTAATAAGAATATAAACCATAAGACTTTAAAGGTTTAAATGACAAGCGAGTAATCTAAAGCCGAAATTCACTCATAACATTTGAACACGTCATTGTTTGATATGTTAAAATATATTTAAAATTTAAGACGATTATACATGCACTATATCTTCAATGTGCAGGGTTTCAAACTGAAACACACTACACTTCGTATTGATGATTCTACAACGAACATACAGAATCTCTGTATGTTCGTTACAATTCTGTAACGATCTCCTGATACAGAATTTTTCAATCTATGATTAATGTAAATTGCATTGAATGGAAGAACGTCGAGACTTATTATTCAATTTATATATTTATTTTGCTAAAAATTTCATAGAAGTGAAACTGAAATATAATTCTCTTTCGTATCATTAACGTATTACAGAACTATTAAATGTGTTGTCTGTGTGTTAGATATAACATATAGGCTTCGCCATTAAGGAGTTAGGATTTCGTATTCATCGTTGTTCTGATCTGCTGAGTTTATAATAATCATGATTAAAACCGTATTCTACGGGATTTTCAGTAGAGACATGCATGCATGACAGATTTATTTCTAATGAGAGGAAAGAGAATTGGCGGGATCTTTTGTTTCGCAGGCAAATTAGGCAAAGCACATTGTTGAAATAAAATTTCCATTTTATATGATGATTTTGGAATTTGTTTATACATAATGTATAGGTCTTTATACTATTAATAGTTTAATAAAGTAATGGATTATTTTGGTCGAATGTTTTTGATGAAATTGTCAAATAATCATTTTGTGATAAATGCTCTCCATTTATAACCAATGTTTTCTTATCTGCTTTTCTATACTGGGTATTAGTTCTTATCATGACCCAATAGATTACAGATAGTAGCATACAATTTTCCGTTGGAAAAAATCTTAAAAATGAAGGAAATATTAAAGCATTTTTATAATTGGAATTAGATCTCTGTGTCTAATAATTTAGAAATTAGCTATTGGTCCATGAAAAGGAAGATAATTCTATATATAATTCTTATATAATCAATGCACTCATTTTCTTTTATATTTAGAAATTCCATAAAAATCAAAATCCTGCACAGTAAAAGGTATAAGACTTTGTTTTCTAAAATTATTGAAAAATAAAAACATTCATATATTATGAGGTCTTATAAAGAATAAAGAAAACCAAATTTTTATCTACAAACAAAACCTACAATAAGAGGTTGTTATGATAAGAGGATATTAATTGGAAATACAGAAAATAATAAGGCTTCATGTTTTTGATAAATTCAACAGAGGAAGCAACCTTCTGTCAATAAACATGGAAGATTTTCCTTCAGGTAAATAAATGTCTAATGAATATCGCACCGTTCATTGTAGTTTATAATGTTTTAAAGTTAATAGAATTGATACTTTGTTTATGTTAAAAATAAATGATGTGGGAAAATTTTCATGTATTAGATGTCAAATTATTAATGAATTGAAAAAAAAAAGTTAAAACGATTTTCTTTCGTAACTCATATTCTTTTTGACACATGAATAACAATTAAATTTACGTAATGTTTACCTCAATTAATAAAGATACAGTCGCCAAATATTTGTCTTTAAACCATGTTACCATGTCTTAAACATAAAAAAAACATAAACTGGAGTGGGTTCATGATTATTTACTTTAATTTATCATTTAGAAATTCATAGAGAAAATTCAATAAATGGCTTACTTTGTTTTGTTAATAATTGTTCCGAAATAAATGAATATCACTTATCTAAAATATTAGCGGGATAGATTATCTTACATCTTTTAGTGTAAAATACTTTAATTTATAATAAAGAAATTCTTATTACTTCAAACATCAAATACAGTAATATATTGCAGTAAGAAAGCATTACTAAATGGTTTAAATATTTTTATTAAACATTAGATAAAATGAGCAGTTTTATATGATGTGATAAGGAATTCAACGTATGAAAAGTCAATATGAAGGTATGAACAGCTGATGTTTTCTACGAGGAACATGTAACAGTTTGCAAAGGATTAATTGGTAAGTGTACAATACATCTGTGATTGCAGCTTTGGAGTAGGAACACAGTTGTTTGAGCAACGAACTAAGAAGCGGATTCTCATCCCCAGATTTTTGTGGAATTTGTTTAAACAAAACAAAAACAATATGTAATGAAAGGAGCAGCTTGCAGTGTTCTTGTTCTGTCCAAGCATTAAGTATTGTTGTTGAATAAAAAGATTCAATACATTGATTACTAATCATTTTTGCTTTTTCATATACTCCTTGCCAGCAACATGGAAGTTTTGTCCATACATTCCTTTGGAATTCCGGGATGTGTTTTCTTACCTTCGCTGAGTACTTTTATCAGCATCTTTTTGGATCACTTTATATACATATGTGCTCTAATATAACAAATGCAAGATAGACAAATTTGAACATTGAGACAAAAAAATCATAGTTGAGACCTTCATTTGCAGTTATGTACTTTATACCGCTCATTAAAAAGTTTCTAATATCTGCAAAATTTACCAAACTTTTATAAACTTTTTTTTAATTTAAAATATTTATATTACAAAGCATTTTATATGTTGAGGCTCATTTTTTATAACTGCTGAAGTAAACATATTTCTTATCAAGAATTTTATTCTTTTGTAACTTTAAATAATTCTTTCTAATTCAAATATTTATTATGAATTTTTTGCACAAAGGAATATGTAAGAATAAATAAATATGTAGGAACACACAAACATGCCAGTATCAAGGGAGAAAAAGAAAAAAAAGCCATTGTAGAACTGATTAGAAATTTTATTTACATAATAAATTCTTTAAAAGCGTCATTAATAATAAAAAAAACTCATACTTATTTTGAATTGCAAACTTCAATGTAAATTGCGAAAAATAAATGTTTCAAAAAATAAGAAAAGTATTAGAAAATGCAAAATAGTAAAGCTCTAGCTCATGAAACACACAAGCAGCATTAACAAAATAAAAAGAAAATAACATAAAGCAATTTTGAAATCTCAGAAGGAATAGAAAATAGTAATAATAATTTCAAATCAGGGCTTATTGATCCATTAAATCGAATAAAAGCCTTTTAATTAATTTTTTTTTTACAAAATTTGAATAAAAAAAAATAAGAGACAAAGCTGAAATGGCGAAAAGGCTTTCACCTCAAATAATAATTATGCGAAACATTTTTTAAATTATAATAATCTGTATTCAAAGAACAAAATAATTTATTTCTTACCTTGAATGGGTGATTATTAACTTTTAAAGGATATAAAAAATAATTTTTGGTTTTAGTACGCATATTCTCTAGAGATTTTCTATCTTTCTTTTTTTCCCGGAATTTTGAATTATTGCATTTATTGGAAATGGAAGTAGAATTATTCTCGTTATTATTATAACTTTTAATTTAGTTCTAATGCAAAAAATGTTTTTTGATATTCGTGAAAAGAAATATGCATCGAAATTAAATCATGTCATTATCTATTAACTATATTTATTTTATTAATCATTAAATATAAGTATATATACATTGATGCAATTTCAAAATAAATTATTGTAATATTGTCTAATCTTTTAGCACTATATTGTCAATTTTATTTTCGGGCAAACGTATAGAGACCATTTAATACAGGTTTCCATAATTTAGGATTAGCATGTTTGAAATGGCATTCAATATGAAATTTTGCAAAATCATTTTGAAATTCCAGTTCTCATTTATATAAATAATACTTAAAAAATTTTATTTTCCTTGGAAATATATATAATTTGTTTTCTAAGCATTTGCTACAAAGAAAAGATTAATTGGTCTGTTTAAAAATAAAACAGAACAATTAGTAATTAAATAGGATTTATCTCATTACTGTATTTGTAACTTTTTAAATTAAATGAAATCTAGTTCAATACTTTGAAGCAATGATTTTTAGCTCTTTAAATAATATGTAACATTCAAATATCAATTAAAATCCTGTTTTAAATAAATATTTATCATCAGTTCCCGAAGTATTAAAGCTTTGTAAATATATGCATATCGATACTAAGTTAGATTTGGAAAAATTCACCTGCTGTTCCAGAGTTGTTATTAAACATTAAATCATTATTTTATTTGCTTAGTTGCTTTTTTTGCAATGCATGATAAGAGAGAATAAAATTTTAATTTCCTGCAATAGGGTCTCAAAAGCGGAACATTTCGATTAATTATATTTCATTTTATTTGCTATTCGAAATACACTGTCCTCCTTTAAATATGCTTTAAAAAAAAATTATCTTTATTCCGGTGACCATAAAGCTCAGGATTTTACTCCCCTTAGAAAAGCAGAAAACAATTATAAAACTCAAGGAATCATTCGAAAAGAATAAAGAAGCCAAAGCAACTAATTTTGGAACCAATGTTGAAAGCACTACGTTGTTACAAAAGTCCAAAACTTCTAAAAAAATGTAACTACTGTGTGATTGAAATAATCTGATGAAAAGGTTGAAAGAATGTCAAAAACACAAAAACAAACAATAATAATACAGAAATGTGAGGTCATCATCACAATGTAATATTGCTAGATCAAGCTGACAAAAAAGCAACTGGAGATACAGAGGTTGATTTTCCAGTCTCATTTTTTTCCAGGGCGAAAATGATATTTTTGTTGTTTCTGCAATGAGCAGTAAAAGACTACTGCTACAGAGAACCCTTACTTTCATTCTTTAACTACCAGACTTCGCGCTTCCGAACGCATGTTCTTCTTTAAAAAAAACACTTGTAACCTAAATATTATCAGAAATAAATATTAATAACGTAATAAATAAGCAATTATGTCAATTTCTTGTAACTTTCCAACCTTGCCATCATGAATTTTAGAAGCCAGATATTAAGGACATTTATTACTTTCAATGCTCCTAGGTCCTCATTATAAAGAATATATATGTAAAATTATGTTCCTAACACTAAAATTTCAAAATGCAATTTCATATACATATGAGCATAATATAAGAGTTTATTTTGCTTTCCATTCACGCTGCTTTATTCTTTTCTTATTACGCGTGAATTGGGAAACAGCTAAATAATTTTTTAGACAGAAGTTGAGCGAAATAAAAAAAAGGTGAAAAAAACATCCGATTTATGGTTAGTAGTATTTTTCTAAAATTGTATTTATAAGCAAAGATTAGCTCAACAGATTGAATGATAATCTCGTTATATACTGACGCGTGGTAGTTTCCTGATTTCTTGAACTGAAAATTTCCTGACGTCAGATCATGGCGATTGATTTGTGAAAGTGACATTATAGTATATACAATTGCCTAGACAAAGTGAAATTCTTCATGTTGTTAAAATTCATAACAGGGTGATTTTAAAAAAAAATGTTCATATGATTCCCAAGTGAACATATCATTCAAGGAAGTGAAATGAAATTTTTTATACCTGCATAATATGTACACAATAATGAGAAGAAAAATACTCCAATTTTCATCGTTCCATCGTTTCAGCTAAAAAAAGAACATTTTGAAAATTTCAAATAGCTGCGCTCTTTTTGTAATAGAAAAACAATAAATTCACAGTAATGAAAAATACCTTATAATTGGAAATATATTTTTCTTCCAAAAAACCATGACATGGGACGGAGACGAGAAAAAAGAGCGAAGACAACTAACAAAAGTAAGTAAAGCAATAGCAAAACAAGCATTTTTTTTATGGTTCAGAAATTTTTCCCATATCCTCTCTCATACACAAACACAATGTGTATGCGGCAAATAATGTAAAGCACTGCAGCGAGTACCATATTTAGAGGCACTTGTTGAAATCTCATAGTGGACTGCATCTTTCAAAGCAGACACAGTTTGCGGATTCAACAACTAACAACTTACGTATCAGATATTTTCACAGATAGAAATCTATTGAAAGGAAATCAATTTACTTTGTTGAGGACGGAACGATAAAATGGTCGGAGATAATCTGCCACCTCTGTGTTGCTTTAAGAAACATCTGACAAAAGTCACTACATACCAGACAATACCATCTCATATCCTCATGAAGTTATATTAAACATTTCGCTCTTGCAAATTGGAAGCATTGAAATTCGTAAATTTTGATTCATCACAAGTATTAGTTGTTGTTTATATTCTTAGATTTAGGGTAATAATTACATCTACAAAAAGTAACATTCAAGAATGAAAATGATTGTCAATTTAGTCAAATTTGGTTTGTACTAGTATAATCAAAGATACAGCAGCATTATGGGTATCTATATTGGTCCAGAATATACAGTTATGCAAATTAAAATTTTCAGTCAACAAGAAACGTATTCCATCTAAATATAAAATGCGTAATGACAGCAGTTAGCTTCATAGGAAATGCCGAATTCATTAGCATCAGGTATGAAATAGTGATAAGCATCAGCTTGCTATTTTTGGTTTAAAAAACCACTATGGAAATGTGCAGATATGAGCGCAGTGTTTTGTGGCAAATTTAACATCCATGAAATTTTGTGTGCTTTTGCAATACTATCTCAGATTATCTTCTGGTGTACATAAACAAAATCCTCAACAGAAACGAAAAGTGATCGAGGAAGAGATCGAAATGCTCAATTAATTTTCACAAATTTGCTTGCTTTCTGCGTAGCTTGCATCAAGAAAAGAGCTCGTTCCACTTGATACTTTCTATGGAAGGCATTTACTCTGTGACATTTTGTCCATTTTTTTAATAAAGTTTTATATATTGATCCACTTATCTGTTTTTCTGTAAAAGGCATGTTATTAGTGGTAAATTCAAGAAAGCAAGACGCAGTACTCAAAACACAGTGCCATTTTTGTCACGTAAGGTGACGACAATACCAAAGGCTAGAATTGAAATTCTGCTTACTTCCGCATCTTCTTCTGGCTTCGAGAGATTTTCAAAAATGTAAGCTCAGGGCAAAAAATAAATAAATAAAAAATAAATAAAAAAAAATGTTCGGACTGTGATGACTATGGAAAAATAAATTGAAAGTCATAATTTTTGCTTTTACTATTTTGCCATCCTGACATTTTTGGAGTTTAAAATACCGTTATTTTTTTTTACCATGTCAATAAGTTCATGTACTAAATGCCATTTACTCCTAGCTGTTAATGTATGATCCTGTACGATCCTTGTAACAGAGCAGATGTTCGGTCTAGAAATTTAATTATCCAGTTGTTTTCTGAGTGGTCTTTGTGATAGGTTACTCCTATTGAGTCAAACAAAATCTAATACAAATTTTGTCAGAATGGTAGTTTAATGATAAAACGTTAGTGATTGAATGTGACAAAAGACATCTTCTATTGAATGGAATGCTATTGATTATTCCTAAACGGGTGTTTAATTGTAAATTATATGTTACGTTTTCTTTAATTATTTTTAACACAGTTAACATTTAGCTTATTATTTTAGATTTATAAGTAAATGTAGGAAACATTAACATTTATGAATTTCAGGTGCACTCAGCCCAGATCAATTCAGATGTTAAAAAAGGGTACTTTTTATATGTTCGGAAATGGAAAATTTTGCAAAAGAAACAATTACGTTTGTCCATTACAAACTATCCGATTGAATTTAAAGAAATATTAAATTATAAAAGTTCATTGCTAACTTTAAATCCATCTCTAAATTAAGAGAATACTTTACGGAAAATAAATCAATTTCTAAGTTCTTTATTACCGTTTAAATCTAAGCACCCATATGCCGTGCTTGCCAAATAATATGCACGCATTATAGCGTTACTTATTTGCACGTTGGAAGTACATATCTATAAAATAATATGAGAAAGTTGAATTGAATAATTCCCATAACAATTCATTAGAATTATAATCAAATCGCGCGTTGTTTGCATCCGATACGGACGTTCAATAGCTAATGGGAAATATATTAAAGCGACATAAAGTTCCAAACTATTCATTTCTTAATTCTGGAATTGATTACGCAGGTCTGCTGATAAGTTCAATAAAGGATGGGAGCCAAGTGAATATAGGTTTGGGTCATTCTTTTCGGCTACGAAGGTCGATCAAATTAGAGACAGTAACCAAGCGAATGCAAACCGATGCTTTCATCGTGGATTTGAGGAGGATCAGCTTCCGTATTGGTATATCTTGCCATATGTGTTGCGACAACCGAATAACTAAAAGAATGTCAAAAATATGAGGGTGACTTTCATATATATTCTTTCTGGTGATCACCCAGAAACGGTCACGCACACTGCTCGTGCCTATCAAAAATCGACTTTCAATTTATTCCATAAACTGGGCCTCATTTTGAGGGATTGTGGGAGGTTGCTGTCAAATATATGAAGTTTCACCTGCGTCGAGAATTGAAACTACGAGAGAATCATTGCTTGCGTTCATGGCCATTTCGGCTCTTCTAACTCAACTTCAGGGTTGCCTCAGTTATCTACTAATGACAGAGGATGCCGCTGGTGGGGACTCATTTTCTTACTACATCCCACTTAAATAACAGGTGACAGTTTCTCTAAGACACAAAATTGACGTCCACATGGAATCCAGTGCACGAAAATGCGCAGGATTCAGGAAGGTCTGAATTCGAAATCGCTTGATAAGTCTTCAGCTTTGATGAAATGGCGAAAACACTTTAAAATAGATAGCGAATTGGTGACATAATCTTACTGACGGAAAACAACATGTCCCCTGGAATGTGGATCTTTCCAAAAGTTAGAAACATGGGTTTTAGGAAAGGCCGGTGTTGTTCGCATGCAACTGTAATATTTGATGAGCAGCTGTTTGAATGCCCAGTTGTGAAATAATTAAAGTTTATATTTGTCAAGAATGCATGTTGATAAGAGTGTCAGATCGGATAGAATCAAGAAATTCCATCCTTCATTTCCAATCAGCCTTTCATTTTTGTCTATTTATAATTCAAAGAGGTTGATTCGCTAATTGGCAGTGTTGTAATTCCTGAATCAACTCAAGTTCATGTCAAGAAATCTTTTGAAAATGTATTTTTAAAAGCTTTAATCTCAGGGGTTTTTTTTTCATGTCTGTCATAGTTTCTTTCAAATGTCTGTATATCAGTTGTAATTATTATTCCTTATATTATTTAATATTTAATGGACTACCAGATTTAGAAGTTATTTAAGGAAGCTTTACATAAAATCTATTTAATTTAAATAAAAATATTTTCGTATTTTCTGTATATGTCTACAAATACCTAAAAAAAGAGAGATAAACATATTTTAAATATCTTGAGTTATCTTTTATTTAAATATAAATTATTCATGCATATGAAAAAAAAGTAATTCTCAACTTAGAAATACCGACTTACATTAAATTTCAAAGTAAAAATATTATTTTTTTTTGTTAAACTTTATAAAAATTGCTTTTAGTTTCCATATATTTTTTTATAGCTTGCCGTTGTTATAGTGATTTTATTAATAATAATATTTTTATATTTTTCAAAATTACTATTAAATAATTCCAAAATATTCGACACTTAACTCATTAATATAAGAATGGGTTTAAAATTGTAATATAAAATTTTTTAAATGTGTCGAAATTTTAATGATATTTAGAGATTTAAATACATAGAAATCAAATATAAATGTGGTTTGCTTAATTTCAAAAGCTGAATCCTCATTTAAAATGGTCTATTTTTCATTTCAATTGATTGTTCATTATGTCAGAAATGAATAACGAAATCCCTCGATAATTAAGTGGTAAATTTAATTTTGATCTATACTATGAGTTTCATTTACCCTTATATAAATGGCAGAAGGTATTTCATAATGGCATATGAATTAGTTCAAGATATCCTTATTTTTCTCATGATATCATTGAAGACCAAATTATGCAGGAATAAAGAAATATTTCATCAATAAAAGGTAAAAAAATCCTATCAAATATTTAGGTGGATGTAGTTATTAAAATCCCAGCTTTCTGTATCAGGAGCTTGTTTACTTTTAATTTAGATTTATTTACTTTTTTGAAATTAATTTTAAACGAAAACATTATTGAAATATTCATGTGCTGTCAGATACGGAAGAACAAATTAATTTTTATTTTCATTTTACAGTATATAATATTCGAGCAAATAAAATCTCAATCAAAATAAATTAAATTATATCCTTTTAATAATAATGGTGATATTTTTTTATTTGTAACTTACCGTTGAATATCGCTCGGTGGTTTATGAATTTAAAAATGTAGCTACTTTATGTAATAAACAACACATTATTAAATATCGCCATCTGGTGTAAAAACTATCATTAATATTTATCAAAATCACAAACGATACATTTCCTGTATTATTCCTTTACGTAAATTAAATTTTCTTAAACAATATTTTATCAACTTGTGTGAAAAATAAAAATAATTCTCAAATGGATAAACTTTAAGCTGGTTTGGTTTTTAACACATAAGGCAATTACCCGTTTGCTATCCGTAATCAATTTTTAAGGAAATTATGACTGTTTCTGATAGACTCAAGATAAATCTAGTTAAATAATTAATTTTTTAATTTAAAAAAAATTTAGATCTGAATATATAACAAGAATAATTAAAGTAATATTGGAAACGCTATACATAACAGTGTAATTTCTTAAAAGAATTATCTGATTTAAAAAATCAAGTACAACGGGGATATTTTTAATACATGATTAAGATATATATATATATATATATATATATATATATATATATATATATATATATATAATACAAATTATCGATTTAAATTTCTAAATTATGATTGAATCACGTACAACTCAAAACATACACATCATTGCGAAAAATTTGTATCAATTTATAATAATTTTTAGTAATATTTGAAGTAGAATTGGACTTAATTGAGTGTTAAATTAGCAACACAAAAAAAAACTCTCAAAACGTTCTTTAATTATTTCTCAATTGATATAAAATAAACATCTTAAGATAAACATTTTATACTTTTATAATCGTATTAAAAAAAACTTGAAAGCGTAACAATTTCTTAAGAAATAAAGTTCGAATAAAAAATATAATATTGATCAATTATGAAACGTATTAAGGAAAATTGTGTCTTTTCTTCGAAAATCTTAGTTGGAAGAAGACCAATTATCAAATGAATGATGTTTAATCATCAGAGGATTGTAAAAAAATAATAAAGGTTATATACATTTCTAATTAATATATTCTTTTATTCCATTTATTTGCCAAAATATTTTTTTAAATTTATCTATCATGCAATTTGATGCTTCTACTTCAATGAAGAGCACTTCAGGCAAAATAATTTATAATGAAATAAGCACAAAATCATTTTGCTGCGATTATAATTTACATTTTCTTAATTTCGTTATTCAGAGCCAAATTCAAGTACTGCTTTTGAACGACTTTTAACTTTTGAAGATATAAGAAAAGAGCTTTTATTTTTATTACCGTGTAAAGATGCAAATTAAAATTTCTTTTTGAATTTATATTTTTTGTTAGAAGAATTTATCCAGTTGACATTATAAATATCTTGATCAATAAAACAAATATATTTGAAGAGAAGCAATTAAAACCTTTCAATTCAGAAAACAATTAAATTAAAAAATTTCATTCAAATTTTTGTATGCTAATTTTCCACAAAGCAAGACTAAATTAAGTTGCATAATAACAACATATATAATAATTTAACTGCTATATATGTCTTTGTTATATATTTCACTCGATTATATAAACTCTATTTAGATATATCCAAGCTGAACAAGATTTATATACTTTCTTGAGAAATGCACCCATTCCTAATTATTTTGATTTTTTTTTCATATTTCTAAGGTTTAAATTTGTTTGTGCTATTTTTCTATCATATCCGAATTTCCGAAAGCTTTGAGTTTTGATTATTTGTGTGTTTTCGGAGACAAAGTATTATGTTAATGTTTTCTAATTAAATTAAGTAGTGTAATTGCTACATATATCATAATATAGTTGCTATATATCTTGCTATTATATGTTTTGTTTGGTTATAGAAATTCTATTTAGATATATCCAAGTTGAACAAACTTTATATACTTTCTTTAATATATATGTACACAATTAGTTTAAAGAAAGTATTTCTTCTAACTATGTATATGTAGAAAGTACTACTAAAGAAAGTAGTTTCTTCTTACTATATGTACGCATTTCTTTTTAATTTGATTCGTTTCATACTTCTAAGGATGAAAGTATTTTGTACCAGTTTTTACTCGTATACATATTGCTTAGAGCTTTGAGATTTTGATTATTAATGTTTTCTAATTAAATTAAGTTATATAATTACTACATATATAATAATAATAATGCTATTATATATTTTACTTGATTATAATGACTGTATTTAAATATATATAAGTTGAACAAGGTTTATATACTTTCTTTTATGTGCATATTTCTATTTAACTTGATTTGTTTCATAATTGTAAGGATGAACATTTTTTTTACGCCGGTTTCTACTCATATGCAAATTTCCTTAAGCTTTTAAATTTTGTTATTTCGTGTTTTTGATGACGGTGATCTATTTTAATACTTTTAATGTTAATTATGAGTAAACTTACTGACTTACTTAATGAAAATTCGTTCCAATTCTAATGATAGCGCATGTGAAAGTATTTATTTCAAGTTTCCATAATACTTATAGTAATGAATTATTAATTAAATTTCGTGAAGCTTAAAATAATAATATTAAATTAATAATAATAGTAAAAACAGAAATTGTGTTTTGTTATAGACAATAAATAGGTTTCTATGATATTAATTCTCATAGAAATGTTTACATTTTTTTTCTTTTTCTTTGGAGGGAAATTAATATTTCATCTATGAATACATATTTTCATACCATCATAAAAGACTCCAGACACGTTTAGCAGCTTTACAACGTCGCAGCCAGTGATCGATATTGGCATCAAGAAATAAGTGAGCGAAGGGGTATAATGAAAAATAATGCCTCTGGTGTTACTTTTAGCAGACTGCTGAGATTAAACAGAGAATGATCTATCGCCGCGATTAATCTTCCTAGACTTCTCCCGTTTTATTGGAGGTCAGTTAGACAGGAAACATTGCTTCAACATTAATCAAAGTTTTCAAATGGATCATACAAATTCCTTTTGTTGCATTTTTTTCCTTAATCTATGAGAACTAAACTCGTATAAACAATGTGACGAAGTCCTTTAATTTCTATGATTAATAATAAGAAAGTAAAAGAAAGAATGACTCTGGCTTTATAAGTGATTTAATTAATTTACTGAAATAATAAAAGGGAAAAGAATCTCTTTATTCAGGAACAATGAAAGCTATCGTGGAATGTGGATAAAATTTTCCATGTGAATTTGTCATTATTTGCTAATAGAAAATGCCTTTATAATGGATGAGAGGAGGTAAAAATGAATTCTTGTTTTAATAAAATATTTTGCTTTTAACTTCCTTGTATAATGCATAATCTAGAATGAAATATCACAGATGTTTTATTTTTTCAAATTTAGCTAATCTTCAGAGGTTCCTCATCTAACTATAAAATCATGTGCTGATGACTAATGCTCGATCATATTTTACTGTTTATGGAGTTAAAATCGTCACGAGTTCTGATGAATTTGACAGGACTTCGGCCATTATGATTACACTGCTACTATAATATTAATCATAGAATATGCATCTAAGATATAATTATTCTAATATTGCTACTAACAATTGAATATTTTCAAAGTAAATGTGCGAAATGTTAGTGTGTTAGGAAGTACGTTCACCAATGCTGGGATAGACCAACCGATCGTTTCAAGAATCTTCATTGACTTTGCTAATGCATATGAAATTCAACATATCTATTTTCAAAAGTATTCGCTAGTCCATGTACGTCGATGAGGAGCGAACTTTAATCCGAATAAAATGAACTTTAAGCAGTTGTAAAGAAAAAAAAATCAAATTAGCTCAAGACTCAGTTATTGCCGTTCAGCGTGAATTCATCGAATTTACTTTAAGTTTTTTAAATCAAGGTTTTCATGTAACGTAAAATGTTTGAATTATTAATTTTTAAAGAGTATGGAACAATAAATGCAGGAAATTAAGATACGTTTAATTAACAAACTAACAAAAAAAACACATTGCACCAAATATATGGTGTATCAATTTATAGACAATGCAAGGGGTAACAGGGGAAAACTTTACTAATTAGAGACTAATTTACTAATTTGTTGCTAATTAAAGATTTAGGCGCCATTAACATTCATATTCAGTAGCAACTGTAATATACAAACTTCATTATCTTAAGTATTTTCTCTTATATTGTGTTTTTAAATCGAACCATATAGGGTGGAGAACACGACGAGGTTATAACAAGAATTGCACTTAAAACTTAGAAAACACGAATATTAAGTTTCAGAAAATAATGTCTTTAAATATAATAGCAGTTAAATTAAATCCACATAGGATGTGCTTATAGAATGTGTAATCCATATAGAATGCGTAGTATTTTTAAGAAAAATAATTCAACTGTAATATTTGCTATAAATATATTTCTTTAAACTAATTATAAGATTCTATAAATATTTAATAAGAGCTAATCATTTAATGTGAAAAATCAAGATAATTTTGAAATCAAAAAATTATTTTTGAGATGATTTCGTATCTTAAAGACATCGTTAATAAAAGCAACATTTTACTGAAGTTATATAAACAGTTTGCCATTTATACGTTAATGAATTTTTTGAGCCTTGAATCGAAATAAATTTGGGAAAAAAATATTCGGCTCAGGTTACTATAGGATTTGACGTAAAACAAAATCCTAACACTAAGAAGGATTTGCCCTCTAAAAGTTCGGATGTAGTGTTTGCAGAATGAGAATGCTCTCAATAGTGATATTATGAAAATTAAAAGCTTGGTTTCTTTAAATTCATGATGTTAACTTGGAGAGCATTATTCATTTCTCGAATTTGGTTTTGTGTGTTAGATTTGAATGAAAGCGTACAATTAAGAAGACGAAGGAGGCAGCATTAGAAACTAACTTACTTTTGGTGAGCCCTTTAATAGGACTCCAAAAAGGTGATTTTTCTATTCATGATATTGGAGAAAAACATAACAGGAGTGTATCTACTTTACACACTTTTGGTGGCAGTAGTTACGGGTAAGTACTGCTTAGGCAGACCGGTAGTTGTGGGTCAGTTGCACAGTGGAAAATATCGAGAAAGATATTGAACCACCGTATAAACAATATAACTGTTGCACATAGCATTGTACCTTCAACAGAAATTCGAACATCTGTAGGTTCTAGCTACAAAGTGAACATTAATAAATGCATTAGAGGGACAATTCCGAATCTAATGCTCCTTAGCGTTCATGCCACTACTTCCAAATCTCTGTCTGTTTCGAGATCTTATTACATGGCACTAGAGACCTGCTGTATTCTAAAATTAAGGTTGCTTCACTCCTGGTGTCAGTGATGGTTACAGATTGTTTAAGATGTCAGGCGAATTTAGGGAACGAAGCTAATTGTCGCATTAAAAATACGCAAGGATTTATGATTTGGATTTTCAATTTTTTTACGTAGTAGGTACACTCTCGTTGTTATGTCATGTACGTTAAGTTCTAATTTATACGCCATACTGATGAGTAAAATGATTGGGCTATCACTTTCGTTTTCACGCTTTTTATCATTTCTCTCCTGTCCATGAACATGTTCCGTTTAGTGTTGTTACCATGCCTTGTTGCCTTGCCATGCGGTGTCATTAGATCTCCAATTGAATCTATATGAAAAATCATTAAATGGACCAAAACAGTGTCATCCTCAATCAGTACGTAGTGTTGCTGATTTGAACAAATGTGAATAATATGTTACAACAGGCTTGGAACTCCACTTCACAAATTGATATAAGACACCTATAGGCAGAATGCATTTTCATTTCCAGGCTTTCATTCAGGGGGTAATAATACGCCATAATTTGACATTTGAAATAATTATTTTTGCGGATTATTTATCTAAAATTTTAGAAACATTAATGAGTAAATGTTTTACCTAGACAAATACTTTGCCTAAATTTCATTTCTCTGAACTAATAACTTTTTTTTTAAATTTTAGAATTGTCTCTCCCACCGAAGTATTTAGCATAATTATTTTTAAAAAAATACAAGTTTAAGATTTAAAGTTAATATTAATATGTATTATTTTATCATGTAACTATAACCCCCGGAGGACACCTCAAAATGAGGATGAGATGCTTCTGATATGATGGTTGGATCTCGCCATCTTGGAGGATACACAAATAGGTGGGGGATGATCTGGCTCCTCCTATCTATGACGGGCCGTACTTCCTTCGGGAAGTGTTGTACCGCGGCCGGTGATGGCCCTTAGTACACCATTGTTGCTGTTGCGGTGGTCCTGTCATTCAGTTTTCGTTATCCGTATGCATTCGGGCATACGGATAACTAGAAGTGATATCATATGACTATGATATATGAGTGAGTGATATCATATAACTATTTTTTTTTTAAGTATATATCTTGGAGATTGTTTCCGAATGCATAAATATATTATATTTTGCATCTCAAATGTATCAAAAATGCTAATTACTAGAAAATATTTGATCTAAGGAATTAAGCTCAGTTGTGATTTATTGAGTGTAATTAACAAATTGTATAAACAAATTATGTTTCTGAAATTGTTCTTGAAAATAGAATCATTGTAGATTGATCGTCAATTCTTTTGATTTATTTAAAATTTTCTTCAATCCTCTCATTTTTATTTTGATGACTCATAAGTGTAGACTTTTTTTACGTATTTTTATACTTCATGATATTAAGATGATGTTTCAAAACTTCACAGTTAGCTGATCATATTTTAGAAACGCGAGGCACTAACATATGTTCCAATATTTTTTCAACAAAAATAGGCGGCTGTTGACAGAATGTTTAGGTGAGATCTCTTGGAAACATTCCTTCTAATCGAATCCTGAATGGTACTTATCTTCTGGCAGCATTTTCCTCCTAAAATATTAAAATAATAATAATAATAATAATAATTTCCAGATATATGAAGACATATGAAAACTTTCTACAATTTCAAACTCGGGAAACTACAACTTCTTTCGTCTCTATATCCATCAAATCGCAATCAGGTGATTTCAATTTTCATTAAAGTTACCCTTAAACAACTCATCCATGATATTTTTAGGAACACAATGGAATATTTAATTGCGAGGATTGTTATCGTGATTCTAGACAGGAATTCCATGGATATCATCGAATTCAATTACCAGGAAACAAAATTCTTAGATTGTATAATATTTTTGACGTACCGGTAGAATCCTTTTTAATTTAACTTCAAAGACAGTGGCGAAAAGTTGTGAGACAAGAAAACAAGTTATCGCTCTTTTGTAAAGTGTATATTTTTCGTCACAAAAGAAGAATTACTCTTGGAGCTGGAATTACCAAAGGGCCAGAAAATAGTTATTTGGTAAATGCGATTCAGTAACTTTAGTAATAAATACCATTGATGAAAGTGGCCAATCAAATAATCAGATGACAAGATAAGATAACTTCCTTTTGAAACTTACCACTCAGGGTAATGAGTGCAAGCATGGAGGATTGCAAATTCAAATAACTCATTGACATGGAACAATGCATTATGGTTGAAAGGCAGTAAAATGGATAAAATTATATGGAATGTCTAATATGAAGTTTGAATTAAAAATGATACATCATTATCTGGAGATGGTGTAGGTCTGAAATTGATGTAAGCTACAAAAATGGAAGAAAACTTGATATCGTCGAAAACAGCCAGGAATCGTTTTCAGGCTGCTGTTAAAAATAAATTCAAACAAATTTGCATAATGCAAGCTGCAAATTCATTCAGTTTATTTTAATGGTTTCTTTTCTGAACATGCTGTCTCAAACATGCAGTTAAATAAATCCTCTTGTCATTATTAAAACACATTTTAGTAACTACTTATTACGTCTGAAATTTCTTATTTATTTACTATATTTTCATACATTTAATGTGATTACTGCAAACATAGTTCCTTCAGTCTTTTTTCCTTCTTTATGTTTTCTAACAACTACAAGATTTTCTTATTATTTTTACTGAACTTTTTTTATAATAATATTTGACATGTTTCATTTCTTTAAAGCATGTAACAAATACATTTTCTTGAATTAAAATCGGGTTTACATACAAAGAATTTCTTTTAAATTATTCGAAACTAAATATCTTTCATTTTATTCTTTCGTTGAATTATTTTTGCTAATGATATTTACAAAAATCATGAGAATATTCTTAATTATATTTTCTTATACAAATGAGGAAACAGCTTTGTTCAATAGTTTAAAATACACTTTTTAAATATCTTTTATATATTATTAATATAAATAAATATTCTTTCATAAAATATTCTTTTTCTTAAACGATAAAATACTTTTGAATAAAATTTCCATCTACCTATTAAATGTTTAGAATATTCTTAATATATAACATTTAGTATAACGAAATAATTTAATTTTAAATTTTAATTATCATTTATCAAACAATTATAATGCTTCTATTTTCAAACAGATAGAAAAAAAAAATTGAAAATAATTGCTTACACAGTTTATGCTACTATAGTTTAAATCACAATATTTCATTATTTTCGATATCAAATTTCCTTATTTTAGGATTTTTTCCATCTTTTCTCCTAGATCATTATCAAGTTTGATATGTTGCAAATTAATACAAGAAAGAAAACATAATTATTAAATAATGCATTAGACTTCGAATTAATTTCACAACACAAATAAAAAGAGATGTTTATTTAATAATAATGCAAATAATGTTCTAAAGTAATTGAGAAATTCAAATTATTTCTTAAATCTCTATGATACATCTCTATAGCTGAAATCTTTGAGACGAAATTATTTCTGTTAAAGAAGGAGTTGATTTAAAAACGAATATAGTATATAGTTCAAGCAGCAAATCGCCATCTAATTACATATAATAATTAAGAGCCATTTAATTGCCTAAAATATATAGTTTGATATCAAAAGCAATTGCAATGATAATAATTGTAATGTGGCGTCATGTTTATTAATGCAATGAAATTTTCCTCTAATTTTGAATAGAAAACCTTAATATTGTTTCAAAACTCAATTCGTTAAATTTGCTATTCATAATAATACTCTTTAATGTTGTTCATCATTACGTGATTTATCTCAATTTCCTCGATAAAATTCCGCGCATGGAAAACAAAGCTTGATTCTGCTGAAGATAAATGCGCCATTTTATGGTAACCATCAATTGCCCCGCCTCCGAACAAGCCGCCGAACATCCACGCAATTAATTTCTCTTCTTGGAAAATCCAGTTTCCGAGCACATTCTCAAATAAACCTCATACTGTCATTTGGTAATAAGCACCTGTTCCAATTTATAACGGGTTACCAGCGCAAAATATTAGGAAAACTTGTGATGAAGACGGAAACCCTAACAACTTGCTATGTCCATCAAATAAAATAGCTTCAGCCGGCGTCGAAAATCACATTTGCCTCTACTTCCAGTACCGGCAGAAAAGCGGTTTTACAAAACTTCGAAATAAACTGCTTCCCTCAAAGATACGAAGGGAATGCTAACATATTTCATAATAGATGCGTAGATTCGGCTGAGGCATTATTCTTAGAGGACGCCCGCCATTTTGTGCATTCTCGTAAATGGTGGAAAGTCACGCTAGCTTCAGACTGTAATCACGTGGTAATGCTACACTACGTCCGCACGTGATTTATTGAGAGGGTCGTATTTAAAAAGAGACGATCGCGTTTCTTTTTTTATATTTGATGGAAATGGGTTTTATTTTCTTGAAGTATATTTGTATTATAGGAATTTTCGATTGGAAAAAGGCATCATTACTTTGGGAAGAGCTTAAGTATTGGGAAAAGGAATGGATGCGTCACCTAAGGAACTAGAGTAACAATTCTTTGTTTTTAAACTAACAATCTTGAATTTATTAAACAAATATTCTTGGATAGTTTTGGTAAATACTAATGCATTTTCGCATGTGCAGTATCATTTTGGCATATCTTAATGATTGTTAAGATTTATGCTGAGTTGGTATGAACAATTGCTGTTCTCTAATACGTTGGTTTAGTTATTATATCCCATATTTATTTTATGGGTACAATTCTATACGTTATGCTTAAAGATAAATTACATAATTTATAGGTTTCGACAGAATTAGAAATAAAAGAATTTTCTCTCCTAAAATATCAACAGTTCAGTTATGGGGAAATTAAAGCTGCTTCAATAATCTTTTCATAATTAAGAAGTTCATTCTTTGTTAAAAATGATTTTTGGTGTAATGCTTAATCGATTTGTTTGGCCGTGATTATAGAAGCATCACGTGAAATACATCAAAGATTTTTTTCAATTCGTTCAAAGGATGTTAATTTTAACAGTTTTTATTACTTTTTGACGAGTGTTAGGAATATAGATGAACTGTTGTGTGATTTAACTCTGTTAACTAATTCTATAAATTGATTATCAGAATTTTTTTATTCATAAGAAAAACAAAATATACATAAAGCTGAAATTTTGATAACTGAAATAAAGTATAAAAAAATATGGAATTATCTTATGATGGAGCATGGAATTTGAAAATAAGAAGAATTGAACGGAATGAAATATAAAATTTTGATTACATACTATGGGATGAAGCGTTTATATAATTCCATTCTGACAATTTGATGATAATAGAAAGTCGAACGTCACAGTAAGAATAAAAATTTAGATGGAATATTTAATATTAGAATGTATAATAAGTGGTCATTACTTTGCAATTCTTTTAAACTTTATGTTGTAATTTCGTAATAATTCATCTAAAAAGGATTAAATTGAAAAACATAATGTGAAGTCTTAATTGTCTTTCAGAAGCTGATGTTACCTAGGCCGGATAAATAAAATTGCTGAATTATAGGATAGGAATTCGTTGAAGCCATTTATTTTATAATGAAAATATCTTTCATGAAATACAAGGTGGTTATAATTAAAGTGACCTTATTCAGACCCCTCTAGAACCTGTTATGCCCTTCGGATTTTGTTGAAACTTGATATATACGTTATATAGACCATGAAAAAAAAGATTTTTGCAATAAAAATAGTTCAAATTTTTACCACCAGGGGAATTTTGGCGCTTAAAGGAAGTAAAAAAAATCTGTCAAAATCATCAAAATTTATTTAGTTACAAAATGTGCTCAACATATACTCCATTTCCATCTATTACACGTTGACAGCTAATTATAGTGTCCCCAATGGCAGGGCAAAGAAACTCTCAAGGGATTTCAGCACCATGGCGTGTAATACAGGCTTTCAAATCAGGTAAAGTAATAATTCCTCCTCCATAAATACGGTCTTTTAGAAATCCCCATAACCAGAAACCGCAGGGATTTAAGTCTTGTGAACGAGGATGAAAGGCATTCGGAAAAACTCTGGACATTACACGATTCTCACCAAAGTTAGCATGAAGCAGTTCTTTGATTTGGCGTCCATAGTAATGAATCACTCCTTCTTACACGGATATATTGATCTGAAGATATTGCATTTCCTGAAAAGTAAGAATGACCTGCGGACAAAAAAGTTCACTGTATCAGACGCATGACAAAACACGTTTGAGGAGTGAGAGTTTCAAGAAAATACCCTCCGAGAATAAAGTCAGCAGTAAATTCACAAAATGCAGTCACGTAATCAGAATGTAGAGGTTGTTGGTGCAGAACATAAGCAGGCAAAGCACCCCATAAGCAGCAATTTTAGTTATTCATAGATCCGTCTAAAGAAAAGTAAACTTCATCTGACCAAAGAATTTGCCAAGGCCAAGTGTCAGCAACTTTCATTCTCGCCAAAAATCAGCATAGAGTGTTTGGAGGTCTTGAGGTTGCATCATTTGCACCTCTTAAATCTTATACGGATACCATTTTAAAATGGTTCGCAAAATTTTTTGTACTGTCGATCGTCTTTTCGGCATCAACAACTTACATGACACCGATCGAGCGTTGAAGAATAACTGGAACCGGGGGCTATTTCAACTACAGCAGTAGCAACTTCTATTTATTACTATTTTTCATTTGCAACCGGTTAACTCTCTCTCTTCCTGGTAGCACACCCAAGCCTCCAATCTCTTCAAATTTCGTAATCATCCTTTTCTTCAAACCATTCTTCGACATGGGAATTTTCCGCAGTTTTTATAAATGACGATATTTACGCAGTGTAGCAAAGCAAATGCTGCCGTTTTGATACAGCAGTTCTACCAGTAAAGATCGATCTTTCTTCTGTAAAGGAATGATTAACAATCAAAAAAGGATGCAGAATGATTTTCGGATCTGACTGCAAGTCTCTTTGTAGCATTAACAAATTTGATAAGAAATTTTACAAAGTGCAACTAGTGGGCAAAATTTGAGCTATTTTTCATTGTAGAATTCTTTTCCCAATGGTCCACATAACGCATATACTAAGTTTCATCAAACTTCGATAGACAGAGCGGGTTCTAAAGAAGTCTGGATTGCATCACTTTAATTATGACCTCCCACTACATTGCTAAAAGATGAAAAATTATCATCATAAAAAAGATAAAAAGTGTTAGACCGACAATCTAATCATGTGAGCTTACCAAATGTAAACAAATTTAAGATAAAACTATAAGATAAAATAACATTTTTTTTCTCCTTCTTTAAAAATTAGGTTTAGGTTGGTTTCTCCTTAAAAGCGGTTTAAACAACAGAAAACTTCATGAAATAGGTTTTCCTTCAATGTATAAGTAATAATAATGCTTCTTCTCTGCTGATCGATATTTCTTCATTGCTATTTTCTGTCATCTCATGAAAAATATTACATACTTACTTAGGCTTATTACTACTATTTGCTGAATTATTGTTTACTACATTCAAATTTATTTCAGCCTTATGAGCCATTTTAACATTTCTACATTGTACGGCTATTCATCAAGCTTTCCGTAAATATTTTTCATGTGCTAGATTATATTGCCATTTGTCATTTCACATTATTTATGAAAAATTATCTTAATGACTAAACAACAGCAGATACAGTATTGCTTAATGATTATTAATACGTATGCGGAATTTTGTGGAATATATTGATTAAAGCAAAGCAGCAGTGGAAAAGAGATCTAATAGACAAATTTTACATTCACTAAAATGAAACCTACTTTGAAGACTATAGAAACTAACAGGATCAATGTTAGCTCTACAGATCAAATTCTAGTTTAGAATCTGCATTCAGATATAACAAACTCTTACATTTTTATGGTATAGTTATTTACATGTAGAATACTATTTTATTGCAGAATATTTCAGTTCTAAAAAAAATCCTCATTTTTAGTTAACATGTTTATTAAGAGTTTATAAAGACGAATAACAGTTTTTTTTTCTGTTTCATTGAATTAGTAATCATTTTAAAAATTCGCTCTATGCTTAAAATTTACACTATGAGAAATGAAGACAGAAATTTATTTATTTATGTAGAGAAGATCTGAGGTAATTATATTTACACCGTTAAATTATGAATATCTAAAATTTCGATAAATAAAAACTGCTAAAAAATATTAATCAAATTAAAAATTGTGGCTAGGGAATAATTCGATTGTTTTTGTAACAAAATGGGAACAAGAAATGAATAAGAATTAATATAAAAGTAATAAAAAATAAAAAGTATAAAAACAGCAAAATTCATTATTTTCTATTAATAACTTTTAATTACATTAATAACATTTACATAATTATTTCGTTTATAAATAATCTTATTTATGTTATAATACATTCATTTTGTTTATCACTAAATTCCAGGTTTTTTAATAGCTTTGAAACTCAAAATACTTGATCATTCTCTCTTTTAAACATCATTTTCCATAAATTTATTTTCTCATCAGAAATTACAATATTGATTGCTTTGTTTGATTGCTAATATTTCATTCAAATGGCACTATTTAGAATAGTAACACATTTAAAGAGTAATTATCATTTGACTTTATTTCTTGAGAGCCAGAACTTACAAAAAGGAATGTTTTTTCTGTACATGGAAGTGAAGACGTTTCATTAAATTTCTTATGTAAAGAACTGCCCTTGAAAACTATTTTTTAATTTGTTTTGTTGTAATAAAATTTTATATAACATAGGCAGCAAGGTTTGTTGTGCTTAGTACTTTAAGGAATTCAATGATATTTTTTAATATAAGAAAAAATATCTTCTGTTACTAAGACTATATTTAACAGAAGCATGTGCTAGCATGTACACATTCATCTACGCAATAGATCGTGCAGATGCTGCTCCACTATTAGGATTTATATTTACTCCACAATTATTCTCACTAAGATAATTGCCTGGGTATATTATAATATCATTGTGTACGGTTTTTATTTAACTATCCATCTAACTCTGAATGCATGCGTATAACCGAATAGACGTAGATATTTCGAAAAATTATTTTTAAATATTAGAAATGTCTGATTTGTTTGGTTTAAATGAATTCTGTGCATATGTTTTTATAGCGGGAAAAAAACTCGGGACAGTGGTATAATTATTTCAATAGGTACAAGAAATAAATAATGAATTTTACTTTTTAATAATAACAACATTTTAATAAGAAATTTCGGTAAATGTATTATGAAGAATGTAATAATGCGTTATGTTATTCTGCATGGACTATGCCTTTTTGTGAATTGCATCTTCCATTTCCTATGAAGTTAAACATCTTCATAGATTCATAAAGGTGTGTAATGTCCCCATAACTTGAATTTCCCCATTTCCAGATTTGTTGGCGATTGAGAATACTACAAGCTCTTTCAACGCTTGCTAAAGATGCTATCATTTTCTAAAGACATAATTAGAGAGGATTTTACTAGATTCGAAAATCAATTTGTTTCTTCATTTCGCAATAAATGTTTCTATAAACAGGACTATTTTTCTCTCAAAGTTAGGACCATAACTTTTTTTTTCAAACTTATTACATGATATACTTATAGAAAAATCAAACAATTGAATTCTCAAGGCATAAAAATATATAAATAACAGTAATACTAATTTATATAGTTCCAAGATAAATGCCCCCTTTTGAAAAATTTTACGATAATTTTTGATAACCCAGAAAAATAATTGAACAGAATTATGTTTTCGAAAACCATTTTACAATCTGATCATTTTTCGGAGTCTTTAATATTTTAAATGCTGGTAATTCTTTTGATTATGTATGTTAATTAATAACAACATTAACATTCCATTGTTGTTAACATTTATTTTTAAATGTTAACAACATCTGTAAACATTATATGCATCATATTGCTGCATTATATTTTTCGTTAAAAAATTATTCCATTCAATTTCATCATCATGTAAAGCAAAGGCCAAATAACAAATTACTGATGAATTTTTTTGACAGAGATCATTTTTATCCTTCTTTACATGTCAGATGTTTACAATTTTAAATGCCTTTGCCGAGGGCATTTGCATTAGCATTCATTACCAAAACCAATTCTTTTGTCAAATTTAGTATTTCTCTGAATTTTCCTTCTTTTTTTTGTAACAGCATAACAGTACAGAATAGAAAAAAAAGTATTATTTTACTTAATATAAAATGATAAATATGGCCATTAAAATATTTCAGACCAACAAATGCCAGACACTAGATGTAAACTATAAAAAAATCATTTTTTTTTCATTTCAAATTTATAATAGGATTTTTTTTTTATTTTAGCAACTTTGGAGGCATATCTGAAATAAAACTGAATAAATTTCTTAAATAAGCAACTGAAAAGAAAGAAGTCTTTAAATACTAGAATATATTTTCAGCAATATTTTTAAATAAAATATTTCATGTATGCACTGCAATAAATAGAAGGAATTGTTTCGATGGAAAAAAATAAAAAGGGCAATTTTGTTCAAGTTTGAAACATTTCCAAAAAAAGAAAATGCTTTCAGTTATATAGCTATTTAAAACAGACGAAAAAGTTCTGAATTTCTAGCAACTATTCTGCAAGAATGATGTATTTGCGTTTCCTACTTTCGAAAAGATATAGGAATGTGATTTCTTGCATGACATCTTCTGTTTTCAGTAAAAAGGAATTCAGTGAATATTGAGATACTCTGAAAAGGAAGAAGACAAGCAATGGGAAGGTGCCATTTCTCCATCTGGCCTCTAAAAATACAGTTATATTTTTAAAATTGTGCTGTAAGGATATATAAGTAAAATTTCAAAATCATGCAAATAACGTTATTTTATTAAAACAATTGAATGGATAGAAAATTGTTTTTAATCAAATTGTAAAGAGGATGTCTTTTGACCCCGAAATTCCTTTGTTATCCCTCTTATTTATAATCAAGTAGAAATTGTAAAAACATTGACTGCAAGCATTGAAGTTTAAATAAAAATATTCACCTGTCATTAATGAGTCAAATTAAATGTCAGAGAGAAACAATTCATGTCCAAACGATACAAATTAAATGTAGTTCTGACATCCATTGCTCTTTTCGAATGGGAAAAAAGAACATGGTGACACTTTCAAGAGTAAAACAGCCTTCGATTATAAGATAATAGACAAATTCGGTGGCGAATGTCAATGGTTTGAGAGGCTTGAACCTTTTATCTGTTCTGACCATTAGATATCATATTATTTAAAAAAAAGAAAAGTATGACATTTAATTTTATTGCAATATCTCTCATGAAAGATATCTATATAACATTTGATAGATCAAAACGAAAAAGATAATATACATTCAATCAATATCACTGAAGCGTATGCTGTCGTATTGATTTTATTTATTAAATTATACTATCTTACCATAAGAGAATATAGAAATATATCAGCTATATTTCTACAACTAACCTAAATGTATGATGTCTTTTAAATGCATTCTCAAACTGTATTAATTAACATTATCTGATATGTTCTTAACATAAGAATAACCCTTTTATCTTTTCTTGGTAATAACTATAAATAAAGATGTGTTCTATCATTTAATAAACTAAAACTATCATTCTAATAACATATTGCACTATCATTTTAATACCAATTAATTTGATTTATAACTAAGAAATGATTTACAAAAATAAATTAACTGTAAATGTTTCGACACATTTTTTGAATTTTTGTCTCTCAATTTGTCCAACTATTCATTCAGAGTTTGTCTATAGATTCATGCTTCTTGCATATTGAATGCTAATTTTCAGTAGAATATATCAAAATAAAAGGCTGAAAAGCCTTAAGAAGAAAATTTTGTTTTCGAATCCATTTTGTTATGCATTATGAGAAGAAAAAAATTATATACGTCTGCTATTTAATTTTATTTTCGCCCCATTTTTATTTTTTAAAATTGATATTTGCAATTAGATATAAAAAAAGCATTTATGTAAGTATTGTTCCATTCTCTTAAAAAATTTCCATCCGAATCAGTGTCATCATAGACGAAGTGAAATTTTCTTTTTGTTTCATGAAACAATTATCCCCAAATACAATCGAATTTTTGATATTCTCATCAATATTATTTGTGAAGAAACACAGAATCATCAAATCATCTACTTCATACCCCTTTCTACTTCCATCTTCTTTGTACAACAAAAAATGTTTTACATGCATCTAGATTATAAATGCCAAAAATACTGATGGTTTAGTAGGGAAGATAATAAATATACTTCACAGGTATAAAATGAAAAAAAAAAAACATATGCCATAATATCAATGCCAATACCTAAAGCCGTCATATTCCGAAAGGTTTTTAATTACATGTAATGCTTACTTTACCAAACACATTGAACGAATTCTGTACTTTTTTTTGCATTCTATAATAAATAAAAAATTTAACTCAATACCATAAGTAAAACAATTTATCGAACGTGTTCATTTTCTGTAGTAATGATGTGTTTAATTGTCTTTAAAAGTTTTCTACTAAAAATTTAATTCTGAACTACATCCTTTTATGTAAATAGCATTTTGTGCAAGATTTGAGAATGTTATCTGACTGGCAAATTGACATGTCCTAGTTCGTTGCTTTTGTTAAGTATTTTAATGTCAAAATTTGGCGTAACCTTAGAATTATTGAAGCAAAGACCTTGACAACTTGGTCATGAAAACTGATGAAGGCAAAATTTAATCAAGTATACCTAATCTCTCAATACGTCCACATGGCAGCAAATTGAATGCATTTTAATTCAAAAGTTTTATCAAATAACGGGCTAGCGAATATGATGAATCTTCTATGAAAGCCTTTAAAAATTTCCTCCTCCTGGATAGAATATGAAGCTGTTAGAATCCAAACAACGTGCTAATGCATAGAATGCCATGTTTTGTGTAATCATCATATTTCATATTGCAGAAACTTAATATTATATCATTAATTTGACTAAGGTAATACCAAATATAATTTAAGAATATGAAAGTGCATGACATATTTGAGTATAAATTTAGTTTTAAATGCCAATAACAATTTATCAGTTCAATAAATTCTAAATATATTTAAAATAATTGATTTAACCTCAATGATCTTACTAAATTTCTAAGAGGGCGCAAAAGTCGTTTTATGTCACTGTTGGGCTTACTAGCTACTTTCTGTGGAATATCGACTCTAGTTGACCTTGACTATAATTAGATGTATTGTTATGTAATTAAAATAAATAAAATATTCTACATATTGATAATTGATTCATTTTGCTTTATTTTGTTTTACCACCGACCAGAAATCCTTTATTATTGAATACTGTATAAGTATAAAAGCAGAGAAAAGTTTCCTACTCTTCCTCAATGACTAAGCGTTATTCCGAGTTAATTCTCAACGAATCAAACATACTCTGTACAACCCTTTATGCTTCAACTCGACCCAAATTGATTCAATTAACGTTGGCGAGTGTCTGTAGGCCTATTCATCTGGATAGCCACTTAGGCACGATTTTTCCGATTTCCCAAACTGTTTATTTCTGCGTTTCTCCGGACGCAATTATCGAGTCTGCCCACCGAGCGTCTCTTTAAGAAGTATTGGGAGAAGAAGAGCAAGAGATCTTCATGCCATAAGTGGATAACATCTTCAATATTTTCTCTAAGGTATTTCAAATAAATATGATTTCGTTGATTATGTTTTGTAAAATATAGGCTTTCAATTCATAGGTGCATTCTACTGTCAGAAAATTATACATCTTGTTGTCAGAAAAGTATACATCGTGTGCAATACAAATACAAAGACATATACATAATTTGGTTTTTAAATACAAATCAATCTCATTCTACAAATATTATTGTGATTATATTTATAACAATAAGACAGTTACTAAAAAATTAAAACTTCTTAACATTCGCATTTGAAGAAATTTTTCGAAGTTGTTTCACGATATGTCGTAATTGAATTTTTTTAGTGACTGAATATCCAACAATTTGATCACTTTTCAAACTTCATGACTTTCTGGACAGCATCCAGAAAGTCATTACAGAGTCAAATGATTATAAATTTACAGTAGCGCTGCAAATGTAGAAAGGTTATTTTAGAATGATTTAAAAGAACAGAATGATTAACTTATAAAATATAGATAAACGGCCTTAAAATGTTTCATCAAGTAAATTTGATAATGAAACTGAAGATATTTGGATAATGATAGTCGGATAATCAAACTTTATATACCTAGAATTGGAATTTTTATACGTTTGAAGATATAAATAAGATATTTCCTTAAAATGTGAAACAATAAAATTATTCCATTTAATTAATGTAGTTGACCAAATTTATTAATACTCAAGACGTAAATGTTTTAATTCTATTGTGCTTTAAAGGTTTATTTGAATGTATTAATATATTCAGAGATTTACAGATTTTCTTCATTGAAAATTATTTAAAAAATTAATTGAAGGAAATCCATTACCGACTTGAAACAAATGGACAAGAAGAATAAAATGTTCATATTAAAATGAAATTAAACTTATAAATAAACTATTACAACAATATCCTTCTGGAAACTTTGGAATTTAAATAGCATAATATATACTTGAAACTAATATAAATGAAAACTTCTGGAATGGAAACTTCTGGGCACTTTAAAATTTAAATTGCATAATATAGCCAAATGTTAGTTTGAATACATTATGCATAATGGAATCACGCTAAAAAATTGATCATATCATAAAAGAGATCATTATCATTCATATATATGTAAATATACTAGTTTCGAAGTTTGATACTGCCATCATTCAGGAAAATAAAATATAAGATTTTGGATGCAAATCTGATTAAAAAGAGAAAATTTCAGTTTTTCTGCAAAATGCGTTTACTTAGAATTCATACATAACAAGAATTTTAATTGCACATTTACAGTTCACGTATATAAAAATAATTGAAAAATTAAAACAGATAAATTAATTTTTATCCACGAAATTTTTATGATGCTTCTTCTTGACTGAGACCAAAAGGAACAAGGTATTTTTAAATGAAATTACTAAATATTTTTTCTTCAAAAGCTAAAAATAATTTTATTATAACATTACCCACAAAAGAAAATGTTTGAAAACAGTTCAAAGAGTATAATTGTTATTAAATTTAGTTATATAAATCTAATTTAGATTAAAGAAGTTCTAACATAAAACACACACACGCATACATACATATACGCATATGTGTGTGCGTGTACATTCTGATCGTTACCCACATTTCTAATTAGCAAAATCCTATAATCTTCAAATCCCTATAATCAAAAATCTTCAAATAATCCTATAATTTTTACAGAATTTTATTTTTATCTGTAGAAATAGATTTCATAATATTCATTTATCTGAATAAAAATCGAATAGCCTTAAAACATAATAATACATTTTCCTATTCAAAAAAAAGTGACAATAGAAAAACAAAATGATACGTAAAGAGTTTAGAATATGACAGTAACAATAATATCTTTAGAGCAGCTTGGCATCAAATTTAAATCGTCTTGTTTTTTAAAAGCTAACCTGAAATTCCCTTAGCAACATCATGTTCGTGATGCATTTAAAAAAAATGTTTATTTTTGATTACCAGCGTTTAAACTCCGAAAGAAATACCGCAGAGAAAACGCAAATATTCAAATGCTTTCTAACAACATAACAGCAGCTGGCAAACGCAGCTTTCTTCGTCGGTGTATAAAAAAAGCTCGTGAGCGTGAGTGGAATTTTTAAACGCATATACAAATTCGAAAATCTTCCATTCGATTTATTTGTAATGCATCATTTTACTTTACGGGAATAAAAGATAAAATATTCCGTTTTTCATCATAAAATATACGAATGCTATTGAGTATCCTCTGATGAGAGAGCATTTATTTTTCTTTATTTTGACAGAATTAATTTTTTGCCCTTTTTGTTACTACCTTACTAAAAATTGTTTTTCAAATAGCAAGAAAAAACAACATAAAAATATTACAATTGCTCCTTAAGATTTAAGATGAACGAATTTGGCCAGAAATCTTTGTCAGAAATAGAAATAAATATATATATATAATACAAAAAATTTTAAGATACTTATTTTATTAGTGTAATAAAAAAAATATTTCTTTATTAAATAGTAATTATTCGATGAAATAAAAAGTTATCTCCACTTTCTATTTCGTTTAGATTTCCCTTCATATTGATCTAATTAAAGCGCTTGAAGACAACACATCATTCCTTAAAGTTATATATTTAACTGCGTTTGTTAAGAAATAGTTTTTTTTTTCTTTTTAAGCGCGTGAATTTAATCCTCTGAGAATACAATTGATGCGTTGATTGACTTTTTCCCGTTTCTTTAATTGTTATACTTGTTTCAAACGTTGTGTTAGTCATTAAAACTATTCAAAATATTAAATATTCCGTTTCTAATCGGCTTTGAATAATATAATCAAATTCACATAAATCTTGAGCCCTGATGCACCCAAATAATGATACGGTTTTATATAAAGCATTTATCATTACAAAAATGATATTGAAAATTTAAAATAAGCCCTTTTTGGCCAAAATTCAATAAAGGTTGATATTTTCTGAACTCTGTTTCCACAAATATCTCCATAAGTAATTTCATTGAGCGACGAATTTCATGTGCTTTGATTTAATTATTAGACAATTTTTTGAGATATATCTCGGTTTTGAATTATTTGCTTAGAAAATTTTAAAACTTCAAAAATTTTAATAGTATGGAAATATCCCACCCACATCAACGAATGTTGGTGTAAGCATCAAATAATTAGTTTTACATATAAATAAAGAGACGAACAACAGTTTCGGTTGTGATCAGAGACAGATTATTTTTGGTGATTGCTTCTGGGTTTCTCCTAAGTTCGTTTGTTGTGTGATCATTAATAAGGGTATTGCTTTCAAGACCCTTCAATCTTTCAGTCATCTTAATATTTATGACATTATTAATTATTTCTAATGTCTTTAATAATTGGAAAGGGGTTTATATTCTACACTACACTACAGAACACTATTTCCTACTGATGTGAATTTTATTTAATTTTAAATATCATAATATATTTTTACCTTTTTTAAACTTCAAAAAAAGAAAGATAATTATGAAGTAATTTCTATTTCTTTCAGCTGCTTTTAATACAAAAGGTTCCTTTTTTTTCAAGGTAATTGTTCGATGCTGTTAAAAGAAGTTTGTTTAAAACTAAAATGTTTACTTCTTCAAATAAAAGCTGGTATTTCAAATTTTAAAAGAATATATCTGCATGATTCAATATAGTAACTTGGAACACATTCAAGATTCCAAATAATCATTCGACATCAATTATTGCATCTTTACGAAATAGATAAAGATAAGGAATATATTATTTCCTTGCAATCATTGCTCTTATTTTTTATTAAACGCACTGCAAGCGTTACAAGAAACTCTCTATTTTCTCAATATTATTTCTAACCCCTCACACTAAAAATAATAAGACAATTAGTAATTTTAAGGCTTTTTAATGTTAATTTTGAAAAATGTGGTATATCTCAGATTTCCTGATGTAATAACAATCAAGATTGATTCATTATGCAAAAATTTAAAGTTTACGTTTCTGAAAGAAAAATTATTTAATGACATGGTTATTTCACCTCTAATAGAAGTTGACGATTAGGTTTAAAAAAAATACTTTTCTCAAAGAAAAAAAAACGTATAAAAATCTTCATGCTTCGAAAAAAATATTTAAAATCAAATAAAGTGTTGAATATTATAAGCTCTAAGAAATTATTGGAAATACAATTATAAATTATTCTTAAAATAAAAGCTTCTATATTGTACAGGCGAAAATCTTTATTTTATTGGTATGATCTATAAATCTATAATAGTTACAGGAAAATGAGCATAAATTATATCTACAAATAAAGAAATACTTTTAAATACAATGCGCGTTTTTATGCAGAAAATATTTTAATATTTGATAAATTAACAGTACAGATAAACTATTGATAATGACATTATTATCAGATTTTGTTAGAAAAGATTTTCTCTATATCTTCTTTTTATATGGATGCTAAAAGTAATTTATCTATTAAATTATATGCATACTTAAGTACAATGAGCTAAAATAAAAAATATATTTTCAAGCATGTTTAGCTTATAATGAATGTTCAGGTCATAAATTATTTTTCAGTTAAACTTATTTGTTGAATTAATGTTTTGTCTACTTTCCAAAAACATTTCTGTTTGCGAATAATTTAGCTCTGCTCTCTGAGTTCAGGTTATAAATGAAAAAAAAAATCTTTTCATTTTAACAATTTTTAAATATTTCCATGCATTTTCGAATAATTATTTCAGGAAGTTGAGCTGTTTTCATTTTTACTTTTAGTTCCAAGTTTTTTAATAAGATTAGTTTAGATATCCTTTTCAGATACATAATCACAGCATATTTTATTTCCATTATGTAAAGTAATTGTAATTCATACACAATGAAAGGATTTTTAAAAAGAAGTTAAAAAGGGAAGATCCTGAAAAACAGTTCTCACTTCATTAATTTACGTAAATTTTGAATAAATTCCTACTTCTAAAAACTAAAACAAATTAAAACATTCAGCATATATGTATTATCTTTCTCGTTCTTACGACAATCTTAATATAAAACGAATAAGAATTGTGTGGAAATGGAAAAACGATTATCTAATCCTTTCTGCTGCGAGCTTAGTCTTACTTGATATTCTAAGTTACCGTATTAGTAAAAATTTCAAACGGAAGAAACACGGTAAAAGTTGAATCCATTACTTCAGAGCTCGAGCAAATGCCAGAAGACAAGCGAGCTCTGAGCATCTTTAATAATCATTGCAAACGACATTCTTCCTTTCAACGATTACGGAATGGAACGAAATTTGCATTTTCCTAATTTGTTTCAATTCGTGGGGCGGGAAAACGTAAGGTGTAATTACCGTTCACCTCGACGCGGACCGATAATATGACTCGACTCGAGAAGGGCGTGCGAAAAGTCCAATTGCATTTTGATGAGAAGTCCAAGCTTGCGCCTCGAAAAATCAACGCCCAAAATAAACGCTCTGGAATTTCCGAGGTGCTTACTTAAAAATCTTATTTTAAAACACTTTATTCTTTGATTGAAGCGTGATGAATTAAAGAAGCGAAAAGGAAATAAACGTGGAATCCCCAAATCGAGCTTTAGAAATTCCCAATTTTCCTGTAATACAGCAAGCGAAATCAAATAAGCTTAATGTAAAAACTTTCAGAAATGTTTCTTCCCTGTGCCAGATGACATTTTATATTGAAGAGTTTATATCATCTCAAAATTAGGATTAGAGTGATTTGTCATTTTAACATTTTATTTGACTGTATTATTTTAAGTAAAAATGGAGAATGTTTGAAACTGGTTTATTACTTGGTAGTAATTGGTAGTATATTTTTCGACTTTTCGAAATTTGAATATGTTTTGAGATAAGATAAATTTGTTAGACAACAGTTTGATATTTATTTTGTTTTGATTATAATTTTGGATTTAGTAGCAATTTGAAAATAATTCTCAATTATTATTTGGAAATTAAAATAATTATGTTCTTAGTAAATATCTTAGAAGTAAAATTGTTCAGAAGAACATTAGGTAGTTTCTGTTTAAAGGAAATTAAACAATACTGCGAAAATATTAAATAAGTGAATTTTTAGTTAATTTCTATACAATTCAATAAATTTAAGTAAGTATTATTTAAATCATGTTTAAAGTGAATGTAATTAAATAATATTTTTATTGTTTTGATAGTCTTCTAAAAACTCCCGAAATATCCTCCAATTAAGAATTTGGAAATCTTACAAAACAAATCCATAATATTTGCAGCTTCCTTTTCTTTTTTTCATTATTAGATTTATTTTAACTTCAACCAATGATTAAAAATACATACATTTTAATTAAAAGAAATTATATAAACAAAGATTATATATTAAAACTTAACAACTGTTTGAAATATCAATAACCTTATTTAAATTAGATTAGGGATTTTCTACTATCTGCATGAAAGGAAATACATATAGATAGATATATAAAGCAGATATACATATGCATAGATCTGCTGATTTGTAAATTAAAAAAAAAGCTTTATTCCTGCACGCATTATCTATATAAAAATGTTTGGTTAATAAAAATCTTAAGCACTCTTTGACTTAGAAGGTGGGAAAACGAATTTAATAAACATGATTGCAAATATGAAATTGTGACATCATCAAACTATTTCATACTAAATGTATAGAATTATATAGAAAATGTATTGGTATTTATACTGGACAATATTTGCAATTACATAAAAGACACACAGAATAAATAAACGAATAAAAAATCAGCAATTACTTTAAAAACGACAAAAGTTGTCTCGGAATTTTCAAGAGAAAAAATATTTCTAATTGTTGTTTCAACTCGGAATAGTTGATTTAAATTTCAGGTATTCTCTCAGTCATTTATTATTGTATAAATTTGTTTAACGGCTTACAATTAAGGATTCTTGTCACCTCTATGAAATATGTCATTTATTATACAGCTGATCGGAAAATTTTGAAAATCAGGATATTGATATGATTACTAACAATTTCAAGAGTTTGAAATAAATTACACATCGCCAATTATGATCACATAATTACGAGCATTTCACCTCAAGCCAATTTAGATAATAATTAAACAAAAAAGACATTGTAACTCAAAGCTTATTAGACTCTTTTCTCCAGCAAGCCGTTATACGGAATATAATATTTTGCACGACCAATACCACGTAATGTATATAGGAAAACAAACTAAACTATACATCTCCATTATGTAGATAACATCACATTAAACTTATACAGGGTTGCCAAAATATAATTGTCCGGAGTTGGGATATCTACAGGCAAACCTAATTAACGGAATGAAACCAGATTACCCACAAACTCTGTGGAAGACGTGAGAAGATAAACTTCCTTCAAGAATGAACAAAATTTACCAATACAATATCGCCAAATGTCGCCAGTGCAATATCGTATACACAGAGAAAATAATACATAAAGATGTTGCCCTTGGACCAATGAAGCTTATGAATGCAGTCTGAAAGATTATTTCTATGATTTTCTTATACACTATCATTCATTTTATCACTTGAGCACTAATGCTATTTTGTATTATTCATTTTCTATACGTTCATTGAAATAATTTAACTTTTTTGGTTAAGGTAGTGTCACAAAAGTATTTATTAACAATATATACCGAATAGAAGATTCTCCTATTGCTTAAACAGGCAACACAGCATTACTTCTATTACTTCTAGAGATTTTTTTCTAAAAAGCAAGTTCAGCATAAAAAAGTTTTAATTAAAATATCTATAACTATTAGTCCTTAAATCGGTAAATTACTTTACAAGTGTAATAACAAGCAGGGAATGTTTATAGATTCTTTGCAGGAGATAATATTATAATAAATAAATATTCGGTGGAAGGGATAACTCTTTTCCACGAAACGTTGCATTTTTATTTTTCAAAAAAAATATTCATTTTATTTGAGCAGGATACTTTGAAATTACCAATTCTTTGGTATATATATATATATATATATATATATATATATATATATATATATATATATATATATATATATATATATATATATATATATATATATATATTTATATATATATATATATATATATATATATATATATATATATATATATATATATATATATATATATATATATATATATATATATTCTTTGTAGGACCTCTTAATCTGTTTTTGATCTGACTTTGTTAACCTGTTTTCCATATCATGGTCTTTCCAGTTCTAAAACTAATTACCACAAGATATCTAAAAAATGATATCTATTGATATCATTTATGTCCTAATGGTATCCAAAAAATGATACTTAACGGTCTACCACACAAAATATATCATTATTTGCAATGGAAATTATATATCCTTTACTTCATGATATAAATGTCAAAAAATTAAAAAAAAAAAAAAAACAAATTACACCAATAAAAATAAAAGAATGCAGCTTCTGTTCAGAAGCTAGATGAAAGGTTCTGGCCCAAATACTCACATCTGGCTTATGCTATGGATTTGTTGTTCCCCGATAGTTTTATTCTATTTATTCGTGCAAACTATTCGTTCTGAAATACGTCGTAAAAACTCTGAAGCATTCGATTCTGATACTGAATATTCCATAACGAATTTTCTTAACCTTTGCAAGAAAAAAACACCTATACCAAAACTAAAATCTGAAAAGTCCGTCAATGTTTTTTTTCCCCTTTATGTGGCCTTTCTAAGAAAATTATGTCTCGAGAATTAAAAGAAAAATCAAATTTTCTTAAATATGTCGTTTTGAAACTTTCGTATCAGGTCCCTCAGAATTTAATGTCTATTATTAGACATTGATAGCATTGCTAAAACATTGTTAATATTGTTTTTTTAAATAATTTCTAGCGTTTAATACGCCCTTGAATTTGCAGGTTTGTAACTACTGTAGAAAAGATGCATACATTATTTCTGAGATATTGGAGACATCTATAGCTTACCTTTGTATCTTTATTTGAGTAACATATTTCAATTTTTAGGCATCTCTGGAAGTTGTGGCTATACAATTCATATACAGATGCTGGTTACATTCTTTTTTTATTTATTTGATGTCATTTGTCTACAATATCTCGGCGAATCATTTTTATACCTTTTATTACACGCGGAAATTTTAAAAGATAAAGTAACTTAAGGGTTCGACAAATAGAGCAATTTATATTTAAAAACTGTCTCTATCTGCTTAGTAATGATGAAAAAACGTAGTTCCATGAACATAGAGGAGCTATACACGACTTTGCTCAAACCACTTTTTGCCCTGGATTTTTAGCATTATTAAATTTTGTAATCATAAATTTTCTTTTTAATAATTATCCATGCCCATCGTATTTCTTTTCCCGACTGATAGATTGTGTTAAATTATCTCAACTGGGAGATATAACTGAAAACATGGTAATATTACAGACATTACGGAAGTAGTACAGCATATGGTTCAAATTATAAGGAACACCACTGAAGAATGCATCCTAAAAGATACCTACGTCTTAAATGATTCGTGTGGAATGTAGTCTGTTGTGTCCATCATAAGAATTAAAACAATGGTGTTTTGAATGCATAGTTAAACCTTATCATATTTAAACAAACGTTCTTTGTCGCATACGCCGACAAGTTAGAGGAAATCTTGTATTAATTTTATTTCATCCATCCCACCATTCCACTCTCAGCTCATTGTAAGAATTTGTAAAGTAAGGATAATTCTAATGGAATTCATTTTGAATTTCTCCCTGCTGTTTAAATATAGGAAGCCCCGTGCATTCCACTCAATTGACGGTAGTCTCCGGTATGCTTATAAACCTGATTTTTCGACGATTAAGAATCGTGTAGATCGCATACCTATGCAGTTTAATGTTCAAGGAAACTTTCCATAAAACTAGAGATTTTGAATATTTGCCTAGAAAAATGGCCTTATCTCAAGCACATGATACCAGCTTCGGTTCAGCAGAGTTACATATAATATATCTATACGTAGAAATGCAACTTTCATTTCCCATCTTTTATCTTCAATAATATTTATTTTTATATTATATGTTTTTGTTATATTCTAATATTACTTTACCTGGTCAAAGAAGAAATGCGCTTCAAATGAACACGAATTTATTGTGATTCAAATCATATAGTTTGAAAAAAAACCCATCAAATTTATTGCATTGCAGGCAAATTGATCTTATCAGCAGTTTCATAAGATTTTCGATCGTGTGATCAGTGAATTCTAGTCTATGAATTAAATGAGCTGCATCCGAGTATTCATATTTACAAAACTCCTATTCATATATCATACACTTGTAAATGAAGCATGAGAAATCTTTAAAAAACTTTCAAATGACTCTTCAAAACATTTTGGAAAGCGAGATTGAAACTGTTTTCTCTATATTTTCCAAGTAGTTATACTTTCCTATAATTAGGGATGTATTTTGTGTGGTTCCATTCAGTCTTCCATATTCCTTCGATTGCATATCACCGTTCTCTTTGTCTTGTGAGTTTGTGGTGCGTCTAATGCTTCATCAGAATGGACCTATACATTTCAAGTTTTCCTTAAACCTAAAAAACATTTAAGATATAAAACGTATCCCAGCTACATAATTTCTGGACAACGTCTGTCCCATAACACCCTTTATATTGTATGTTTCGGCCAGCTGAATCTTCGGAGACTACATGATATCCGTTCCTCTCCAATTTTTCAATTCAGTCAGAGAATCAAAAGGCTTCTGCAAGATGGAAACCTAAATAATGTTATCATTAAGTACCTGTTCCTTTATTTTGTATCTTCGTATATACCTCAAATATTCCTTTTGAAATCTTTTCATGATTCGATAAATTCAGAATTGCTCAGTTTATTTTTTTTAATAGCTAATTATTACCATGGCTACCGGTATCCTTTTTTTCTACCGATTTTTTTCAAGGAACCAAAATTTGTCGATATTATATAAGACGATCTTGTGTGTTTAAGGATATTTTTTTATCTGGTGAACTGGATTATTGTCTATACATTTCCTTTTAGTGTTTTCTGCTATAATTTCTTATGTTCTTTCAATACTACTCAGCGCAGTTTGAAGGTTTATAAATATAATGTGATTGCTCTGGATTTCTTTTCTCAGTACTTTAATCAGTTGCATATGATTGTGATAGTGAAAATCTGAATGCAGGGAATTATAGTGGCGAACAATCTTTACCATTTTTAGATTCCAACGAGGAGATAGTTTTTACGTCATAGTTTTCAGGATTCCAAGTCATTTGAACATCTTTATAAATAAATTAATAAAAATAACGGTATATTCTACTACACAATTTAATTAGTCTTTTTTGACATAAGGCCATCTGTACTGCAACATTAAATGGCCTTTCGCCAGCTATTTTTATCTAATACTTTGCAAGAAACTGCGGAAGAGACCATGATAAATTATAATCTGACAATTGTGCAATTGGTATGTTGCCAATTCTTTCTAAATATGAAGTTAATATGAAACTTCTTCTGCACAGGACATATTTGCTTTGCTCTAACTGTAGGCGAGACAAAATCCACATAGTTCATATTTCATATTGATTTAGTGTTAAATGTATGCCTTTTTTTTTTAAAAAAAATTCTTATCGATAATCTATTTTCCACTGATTGTTTTTAAACTAAACTTTTGAAAACATCATATATTAAAAAACCTTTTAAAATGTATTCGATTTTTATACTTGCATTTAAAACTTTCAGCCTTTCTTAGCACTTTTTCCCACCAATTTTAAAAAAACATTGTATTTGTCTTATCGTATTTTGTTTGTTTGTTTATTTTAAAATTATTGTTACTCGTAAAATCCTGAGATTCAAAATGTAATTCGTGGGTTCGTTTGTTTTTTTCACATTAATTAATCGATCTCCAATAAAGTGGTATTTCATTAAACCTTATACTTAGATCATTATAACTAAACATTTCTCCGGCGACAATAAGCCCTTAAACTCAAATCAAATCATACGGAATTAGTCTGAATTCACCTTCCATAGAGTGCACACGATAATGATTTCAGTTCAGCCATTAATTTCAGTTGCAGTGGCCTTTGAATATGAAAAGTATCTAATGCCCATTTTGTACATTTGATTCAAAAACATCTTTGTCCTGAAGTATGATTTTGGGTGAAGAGAAATTATTTCTGTTTTATCTATTTGTCCTTTACAGACAGTGGATGTATTTTTCTTTGATATTGCTGTTGCTGTCGTGTGACAAGTGCAATAAACAATAAGGGGGGGGTGAGTGGGTGACAATTAGATTGCGCCGAAAGCATGCAGCACAGCCCTGGCCAAAGCTTCAGCTTTATCGGAATAAAGAATGTCCCTGGTGCAGTCAATGTCTATTTTGGAGAGGGCTGAAATAATAGAACGGCAGCTAAAAATATGCTCCGGATCCAGCTGCATGTCTGGTCAGTGTCTGCATTCTACGTAGAGTCTGAAGCCATCAGGCATGATCCTCATGCCCCTCAGGCGTCCTGTTAGTATATTGTACTTGCCATAGGAGTTGTCATTGTCTTTAAGAAGTTGGACTTCTACCTGTTGGTCAGCGGGAGGTATTTTATTTCCCTCCTACAACCCAATGGAAGAACCAAAAGAGGCATTCTCCGATCGCCATCTGGGGAAGAGCCATCTAGGGGTTGCAGGTTCCCCCGAGGTTTTTTTTTATGTAACTAATTTTGAAGTGGTATTACTGAGTCTGGAAATCTAAATCTACAATTATGCTTCCTGCTTTTTTTTCTCATCATCCTTTGAATTTTCAGAATTAGACATACATTTTTAATCATTTATTTCTCTCCTTTTTCACCATCATGACATTATCTTTTGAGAAATTTGCTGTTCAAATTCCATGATTTTTGTCATCCTTTTATAAAGCTCTTAAATTTCAAATAAATTTGAAATTCAAAATTAAATAAAAAGTTTATAGATGATTATCAAAACAAAAATAATTTTTAAAAGTAGAGTAAATTTACGCGATATTTAATTTTTTTAAAAATAAATTTAAAAAGCAGTTCTTAAACACATTATTTAACGCTCTTTTGTTAAAAAAACATGTACTCTATAATCCTGATGATTTTTTAATATAATTTAAATATACAGGATTTTAAACATGTGAACATCATTTAACACTCAATTTAATTTATTAAAAACATGTACTAGAATTTCTTGACAAATTGTTGAAGATTTTGTGTTCTGAAATCTGAATATTAATAGTGATTCATCTATGCATATTTAGTACTCATATATGCCTTAAGATTTCAGAAAAGAAGAAACTGCAGCATTAATGAAAAATCAGAAAAAATAATACTTCAGACAAAGGAAAAAAATGGAAATAGTATGGTTCTTCAAATAAATTTTGTCAGCAACAACTTTTTTGTTATTTTTTGGAATGGCCTTATTGCTACTAGTTGTAACAGGATTTGACATCGTTTTTTTTTTTTTCCATGCCTCAAAAAATTAGTGAAATAGGAATCTAATCAAGATCCAGTTTTATTGTTCAATAATTATATTCATTTTTAATATAATTATTTGTGATATATTCACAGGCTTATTCACTAGAAATATTAACTTGAGTTGTACATATAAACGGAGGCATTTCGTTAATGAATTCATTTATTGTGATGAAGCGTTGTTTGAAAGTAAAGGGGATTTTATTTCCATAAAATACGTAATTCATTAATAGTTTTTGCTTCCTTAGAAATACAGAACTGGGTGAAATTCGAAAACAATTCGTTACTCTTAAATGTAGCAATTAGATTAAACTGAGGATTCGAAAATTGATGAAAAAGTACATATTGAGAAAAATAAAAATAATTAATTTAAACATTTGTAAATACGAAACTTCTTAAAAATTAATTAGAAGCACAATGAGTTATTTAATTTTATTTGGCTTTTCGAATGTACACTGAAATTATGCATACCTACATATAGATTAAAGAATTTGGATCTTAGCAAATAGATATAATTTGATTACTTAATAATGCATCTGATTAGTAGATTAAAGTTAATAGGTGTAGGATATATTTTCTGTTATTATGTGAAATGTAATTAATGATTCTGAAAGCAATTAAATACTTATTAAATGAAATATAATGTAAATTTTTATACATTCAATAAAATTCTACTTTCAAATTCAGGTATGTTCAGACTATTTCTTTCATCTGCATTTTCCTTATAGAAATATATTTAGTGCTTTGTTATTATCCCACTATTTACTGTTATTATGAAATGATAAAAATGAATATAGTTTCAAATTAATGAATTATTATAAAAAAATAGAATTATCCAATTAGATTATATCAAACCATTTTTTGGTAAATATAATTTAAAGATATTTAACTCAAATAAATGAATAACTCATATCATTACTAATATAGGTTATTCATTATAATTCATTTCCATAATTTTTGACTTAGTAATGCAAATATTTCATCAGTCAAATCAAGTCCAACGATTTGAAAAATGCATAATTTCAGGAGAAAATTCTCATTTAGAATTTATATAGAATAAAAGTCTCTCAATATTAAAATATGTTTGACTTCATATTTCAATAATATTTTCTTTAAAAAAAATAGAATATTTGAAATTAATATTTGTAACAATTGCCTTATCAAACTGTAGCTTATCAACATCTAAAACAAAAATATAAGTATGATATTAAAATATATAATTTATAACCTTAAATTAAGATTTTCCCTCCCTTTAAACATATGTTTCATCTTGCATTAAATGCTACTTAATTATTTTCTGCTTTGAATTCAAATGCTCAAATATGCCGTTCTATTAAAGTTTGCTGATAGAGAGAAGAGATATCAATGATATGCAATACAAAATGGAGATCGTTTGATGACTCCTTTCGTTATATAATGCTGAAAATGTTATAAAAGGAAAAAATTGGTTTTATATCTTTTTTTTATTTTAATATTCGATAATTTTAAGAATATAATTTTTACAATAAATTCGAAGATTAGGGTTAAAATGCCGAATTTTAACCAGAGATGTTTATCTAGTCAAATGAATCTCGCTCAGGAGCTGCGATATTCTAAAACTATTTTTAATTCTACCAATGTTAATCAGATTTATTTTTAATGTCAAAATATTCATTAGCCACCTATGTAACTCCACATCATCTTAATCAGCTCATTTTTGCAAGCAAACATTTTTTTTTAAATCTGCGAGATTATCTTACATTAAACGAATTTATATCAATAACATGATTGAAATGCCATAAAATAAATAAGCAAAGACAACTGAATCTAAGGACATAAATGTAATCTACTAAATTAAAAACGTTATTTAAAAATCACATATCAGTATTTAAGTGAAAGCTGGCCACCTTAACTGGGCTCAATCTATGAAAATAACATCTTAAAATATAGTCGCTTTGTAATAGTTAATATTAGTAAAGGGAAGAAACTTAACATTTCGAAAATGATTGCTTTTATTTTTATTTCTTTTAAGACTTTATCTTTGTCGATTGTTAATCTCTTTGTAACCGATAATGTATTTTCGAGTAATTTATTTTTCATTCTTTTATGTTTCATAGAAAGTTGCATCAGTTTATTTATCATCCTATTAACTTCGCAAAGTTTCAAATATACATTTCTGTTTGTTTGAAGCTGTACGTTGTCCTTTGAGCGAAAAGATCTGAAGCAGATTTATGCTCACTCATTATAGCATAGAAACAATATCTTAAATGAATTCACTTTATTCTCATTCAGTACAGAAAAATGAATTAGGACAGCCTTTACATATCCACTAGCGTTTGAATTTTAAAAAAAATTGCAGTAATAATGTTCATTAGCAATACACCGTCTTCGAATTTCTAGTTAAATTTTTACTGCCGTGTATGATTTATTGAACCTTAAATTATTCTAGGAGAACTGCATAGAGACTAATGAAATTTAGCATGGAGACATGAATCGGAAGTAATGATTCATTTCTCGGAAGAACTTCAAAGGGGATCAATATCCTGTGTAATCCATGGGAGTGGAAACTTTTTCAAATATATTTCAGATTAAATGATCATTTTACGGTTCAGTTAAACTAAATTTACAAGACTAAATTAAATATATTTTGAGTCATTATTTTATTAAGAATCAAAAGACTTTATGATTATGTTCTGGTTTATTTATTTCTAAATGTAACTAATTTTTAACTATTAGAAACTATAAGATTGTTATGCATTGCCATGAAAAATATTATGATTTTAATACTTATTTGTTATTAAAATTATTATCAATCCATAGATATCTATTGAAGCATAATTGTTGCATATCCAAATGAAGCAAATTAATTAAATATATAATTATTCATTTACATAAACTATTTAAACACATGATTTCCAAAAATTATGAAAGAACGAGATTTATCAAAAAGATTACTTCAGATGCAAATTATGAAGAAAATAATGGAAAAAAAATCTTTTTTGCATTTCTTATGCCATTGGAATACAGTAGTTAAAGTTTCATTTGATTCTTTTTTTAAATATATTTATTTTTTCTTATATTCATCGATAAATTTCATTTATTATTCCAGTTTTTTTGTTTTTGTTTTAATAATTAGTGCCATAGAGAAAAAAATCAATGAAGTGTTGCTTTTCATTTCGTATGTAAGAAAATGCATCTGAAGTTGTTATATGAAATAGTATTTAATCATTCATTTTACGAACATAAAAAAAGTAATTCGTCCATCCTGTTATTTTCCTTTCTAGATATTACGTCATTTTTTAAATGATAGCAGAATGTTGATGTTTTTAACCCTTTGTACCAAATTCTTTTTTTCGTCAGATGGAGTATTGCATTTTCAAGCTATAAAAATAGTGGGCAACTTAATGGAAGTCTGTGAAATATGCATTTAATTTCAAAAGAAGGGGCTCGAAAAGTGTACAAATAAAGCTTAGGGAAATATGATTTATTTTCCTGAAGTAATTTGTTGATGGATTCATGCAATGAGCAACTCAAAGTTCTGCAATTTCTAGAATCCAGTGAATATATGTTATATTCCTGAAGAGAAAAGAAGTTTGTATATTTGTGAACAGAATGAAGGAAAAAAAATGTAAAAATGTAAGGCATTGACGCCTGTTCAGGAAATACAAACTACAACAGCATCATATAATTCAATTTCTTCTGATGGATATTTAATGAATACAGTGACTGGTTCATGGTAAATAAAATCTGTCATCATAAAAATAAATGTTATTGACGTAAACAATCCAAAACATAGCTTGATCATGCCACAGGATGAAAATAGAATGTATTTAAGTATTATTGGGATCTGATATTTCAAAACATCTTCCAAAATATATATCATCCCAAGATCATATTCTAATTCTTAAGGCATTAGACAAATATTGTTACAAACGAATCATCAATCGAAAAAGGCGAACTTATTTCTTCGGAATTGGTTTGTTTTCAACATTCGAAAACTGCAACTTATTTATATATATATATATATATATATATATATATATTCAATAACGGGAGGCAATCAGACAAATATAGTTGTTTAAAATGGGAAATGAATGTAGTGATATTGATCTCCAGGAGCTTAAAAATAAATTTCGTTTACCTATATACGAATTTCAAGTTGTTTCCCATCATCCAATGATTTCACAATAATATTGGCCACTATTTTTACTTAATTTATATTTATCTATTGATTAGAAAATAAAATTCCCATTTCTAAAATATTTTCCTGGCTCTTGAACATGGATCACAACTGCGGCTAATGGACAAATGCTAACTCAGTATGGATATTATATAAACATTTTAAAGATTTTTTAAATCTTAAAAATATTACTATATGAATAGCATTGATCCTACATATTTTTTAAATATTTTTTTTGTCGAATTAAAGAAAGATGGAGAGTCAATTAATTTATGTTTCAAAATGTTGAGATAAAACTATATATATATATATATATATATATGATTTATAAAAATATTAAATAATGTTAAAAGCGGTTAAATATTGGATAAATGTATATATGATTGATATGATTCAATATATTTTCGATTATTTTCTGATAAAATAGTTGAAATTATATCAACTTCAAAGATAAAAATATGGTAAAAATCTTCAACACTGAATTTTCACTAACAATGAATTCCATGATATTTCATTTTAACCAGTTAACTGTTATTGACCAGTAAACTTGTCATGGAAAAAGTATAACATTTTGCGTTACGAAGAGTTTATTTATCAGGAGTAATAAGTAGTAACAATTTGCATTTTGAGTTACAATTTTAGTGAAAATTGAAACATATTCGTAAATTTCAAGATGTTTAAAATATTTTGAGACCAAGTCGATATCAAAGAAACGAATAAAAGATTATTAATAATAATTATGAAAAAGAAACCCGCATATAATATGAATTGTTTTTTTAATGTATCGCTGCGCTGTATTTGTCATCCCAGAAGCAATTATGCCACCATAAATTGTTTTCGATTATTCAAGAAGTGGCGAGCCTGGTAATAAAAACCTGGATGAGAATCATTTTGTATCATTTTTACATGTTTTCAAGAGGCGGCATTTTTTTATGGTTCATATGCAAAAATTTATGTTAGTTTAAGTACATAAATCAATGAGATTTTGAAATAAAAATATAAAAGTCATTTCATTACAACATAATTTAATATTACACATACTATGTTTGACTAATATACTTGTCATCTCTAAATTTTTGCGTCACAATTCAGATACACATTTTTCGAAGATGTCGAAACAGACAACTTGTTCAGGAGCAATATATTTTACAACGTTGTATATTAGAAAGCAAAATTTCATTTAACTAATCAAAGTGGAATGTTTTACAAAATTAATACATCCAATATAAAACATTTTATTATTCATAATCCATTTATTCAGTCTCTTAAAAATTACAACCCTTTATCATAAACCCGTTTCATTTTATGTTTCACATATTTTTTAATGTGCTAGTATCATTAAATAAGAAGCTGACCCTATTCTCCAGGTAGAAATTTTCGTCTCATTCTTTCTTATATAAGGTGAATTTATTCCACACTCCAACAGTAAATTTCCTAATATGAAGTTGCTTTCTCATTTAAAAGAACTCTTTGAGGTCGGCTCTTCTTTTAGCCTTATTCGGTTACATCTTGTTTCGGCCACTTTCTTTCTTTTCTCTATAAAAATCGGGAACAATTTATTTGAAGTCATTTCAAGGGCTTAATAATTTGAACACATGAAAAAAGGAAAGGAGGATATTTTTTTAGCTCTAAAAGGAAAAACCAAGAAGTAGTTTGAAGCGTTTGTTTGGTATTAATTGTAAGAAAACAGAAAAAGTTTCGAGAGCTCAAAATAAGAGTTTAAAAAGAAAAACATTTTTGTTGCTGCTGATGTTTACTTATTGAACATTATTTTCGAATAAAGGATTTTTTCATATCATGCCCATGCAGACGAATAATGAAATTAATACTACAAGATTATATTTTCCTTATATTGAATATAATATCATACTGAATATATAAGATTATATAATATTATATTAAATATAATGTTATATAATTTATTCTAATATTATATAAGTAAATTTAGAAGTACATTATGATGTAATCAGAAATTCATGAAATTGTTTTACAGTTATACTATAAAAATATTCATTTGTTTCGGAAAATAAGGACATTTGTAAGAGTCCATTCTACTTATGAAATGGAACAAAATACAACACTCAAAATTCCTTAGTTATTAAAGCGCTATGATTACTTAAAACATTTAAGCACAGCCGCCAATGGTACAAAATGAAAAGGCAATTTTAACCCAAAGTTAGCAAAATACATTTCACAATTTGCATCGCATCCTGATTCAAGTAATTTCTATTACTACTACCGTATTCACTGAGAAAATTAAAACATTAATTTATTAATATCCTTGCGAAGTAATATCAACAAATAAATGTTCAGTTAATATAGTCAATTCTAGGATTTTATTAAGATACAGACATTTCTGAGCCTGAGTTTTGTTTTATTAGAAGAAACACTAGCAAATATGTTTACCTATATTGGTTGCCAAATCCACAGCAGTATTTTTAATTAATATTTGGTTTTATTAATATCGTTTTGAATATTTTCAGTATTATACTTAAGATCAGAAATATAAGCAAAGAAACAGAGAAAGTGATAAACAATATTATAAGAACAAGTAATATATATTATTATAAATTTTAACTCTGAGAAAATTTCACAGAAATTTAAAAGCTTTCCCATATTTTATTGCGTATATTATAAAAAGAAAAGAGATATATTGTATTGTCTTAACCACCTGAAATAAGTCAATTAATTAGATTTGATTGCCATAGCATTTTGGTATAATTAACGACAAGTAAATTTTTAAACTTGGTTTTGTACTATAATGTGTTGTAAAATTTCAATTTTTGCACTTAACTTTAGACGTTGTTTTATGTGTTATTAAGTAATTTTAAAATGTGTTATTTTTCCCTTATTTCCAATCGTTTAACGATTATTTTCTTTTAAAATAAGAGTGAAAGCATATAAATAAAGTCCCTTTTCTTTCTTATTACATGCTCTAAACAAGGTGAATATTATTTTTGATTTACTATCTATGATTCCGGAGTTTTAATTTTTCCCAATTATTCTTATCTTTATAATGCATGCAATTGATTCTCTGTATGATTTATTTGATATTCATTTAATTTGATAAAATTGAGTTGATTGAAATGCTCTGGTGAACTAATTTCTAAGGTTAACATTTATATACTTCATCAAAATGAATTAAAAGCGTAAAATAATTTCATCATATGGTACATCTTGGAACTCACAACCTTTTATAAATGCCATCATGATTCTTATATCTGATTTTTAATTATTTTTTATCGTTAGTTATTGAATTTAATAAGATTTATTTTTAAAATATATGTAATTTTCTTTGATTAGATTTCACTCTAATCAAGCTAAATACCTCAAATTTATCTTCTGAAACGTGTTAAAGAATATTTGTTATGAACTTCTGTTTCAAACTTCAATTTTATTTGGAAGCTATTTTTAGACAAATCATCAACATTTCTTCGGACTACAAATTGGTATCCTATAATTTCTTGAAAACTTTGAGTATGTTACTAAAATGTTCTTAGAACATATGTCTTACGGAAATCATATCATTCAAATATATCTTTCAGGCTTTTGGAGTCAGTATACACAGAACAATATCCATTAACCTTTCAAAAGTTGCACGGATGTCGCATAGATAAAATGGCAGAAGTTGATCTAAATAAAATTTTAAAATTTAAAATCTCTGAATTTTTAAGAAAATTAATTTTTTAATTCAAATAATTATATTATAAATATGGTTAATTTAATTTCAAAATAGTGTTTAAAGTAATTATTTAATTTGTATATTTTTTTATTAAATTGAAGGAGATAATTCCAGTATGTTCTTTCTTTACAAATAATTCATGATAGATAAAGTGACAGTTTCTTACTAGATTATCTAAAATATAGTATATGTGAATTCTTCAACACTAATTTTTTAACTTTATATTTTTTTCGCATTCGGGATTGCGTATGCATTCAATGAAAATATTAGGGAACTTTAAAATAAGTGCATATTTTATTATGCTATTCGCTTGGGAAAAATTAGTAACTGATTATACAAATATATATCCTAGAAGTGTTTTCCTTATTTTAATGGATTAACCAATTTGAATCCTTTATTTTCAAAATATGTGCATAATTATATAGTATTACACAAAATGTTTTTAATTATTATTTTAAAAGAAATTACATGCATGCCATTTTCAAATTTCATTTAGTAACAGAAAATTCCAAATTCTAAAGATTAATTTTACTTCTAAAAATTTCGTTAAAACTTTTGAATCTTAAGTTCTGCTCAAAATATTGTATTTTTTTAAATGATGATTTATTTTTATGGTGAAATATTAAGTTCATTGTTATTGTTATTCAGATAAACTTATTTTATGTTTGTTAAGAGGGAATCGATTATCGATTTTTCTAGCTATAATGCGATACTTTTTAATAATTTACTACTGATTTGAAACATCAGACGCTTATGCATTCTCAAAGAGAATACAACATTTATTATTTCAATTAAAACATTTTTTAAAATTTTCAATATTTAATAATTATAAATTAATTAAATTATTTATTAGGATTTATTTTCTATATACTCTATCTTTAAGTGAATTATAGGAGAAAAATCCAATTATAGGATTCCATAAAATTTACAATAATTCATTATAAATTAAAAACAAAAAAATAGAAAAATTATTAACTTAAAAATGTATTTAAAATAACAGCAATAATTTGCTTAATCTTTCTTCATAATATATTTTAAAATCTAGCATATCTTCTAACATTAATAGAGATCAAGAGCTTAATTTTCTCTTGTTTTCCTCACATCTTGCATTGTAAAAAGTATTGTTATCTAATTGTTCTTAAATAAAATATAATAAAAATGAAATTTTGAAATGTTTTATTTCCAGCCGTAATAAAGAATCAAACAAAATATTGCAGATGTTATTTTCATTGAACCACTTTTAAGAAACGTAAGTATATGCATAGAATTCGGTAGCATATTTCTTTTTTTATGAAAAGCATATTAAGGCTACCATTTCAAAAAGTTAAACATTTTTGGAAATATTTCTACTTCAAAGGAAAATTTAGAAAACCAAATGTGCTCGCTTATTTAGAATGTTCAGTCTTACTTTATATCACAGCAACAGACAGAAATCTATACCACGTTTTTGAATATGAATGTTCTCTTTATTCTAGGAAGGGTATAATAAAAAGGTAAAATTTAATATTCTTCAAAAGTATAAACGATTTTATAATTCTACTTTGAGCATTTCTTTTTCATCACAAAAAAGGAATTTGCAATAAATTAATGAGTTCCTTTGAGATTTCATATTCGGAACAAATAAGTATTAAAATTAGTCCTCTAGAAATTACTTTTCATTTTTAATGCATCTTATGCCTTTCAATCAATAGTTTCAATTATAATGTAACAGAAACAACTGCACATTTAAGTATGGAATTCTGTGTTTTTTATAAACACGAGGATGATATTTGCATCCATAACATTAAATATAATTATTTTGCACAAATACAATATAATTGCATAAATTCAAATGCTTTTTATGCCAATTTACCCACAGTTAAAAATAACTTTCTTGATGCTATTATATCATGATTATCTATATCTTCTGATTAATATATTTATTTAAATGCCAAACGCCAAACGCTTAGTTACTTCTACTTCATATAAAAAGATTTATCTGGAAAAGTCAAAATAAGATATGATATAATATTATTTATATTAATAATTTTCATACAAATATGGCACAGTGGATTCAAAATAAGGCTTAAAATAGCCTAAAATTGCTAATATAATAAAATTGAAGAAGTAAATTTCTGGAATGAATTAAATATGGAATTATTTGCTACTACCAGTTGAGTCCACATTCATTTTTATTTAATAAATGAGCGACAATTCAATAAACATAATGAGAAAGTAAGGTCCAAACAGGAAAAGTACTATGATTCCAAATTTATGCTGCTCTTAACCGTAATAATGGCTAAACTACTTTTGTGTAAGTAGATATCTAATCACTTGCTGAGTATTATGTATCTAAGAGAAGAAAAAACAAATTCTTTGAAGCGCTCACATAATGAAGATGAAGAGCCATGTCTCCATCATTAATGTTTACACCTGACGTTTAATATCGACGGCAGAGAAGGAAGAAGAACAATATCTCTGCAACTCCTCCTAGCCACGTCTATCTTGGTAAAATGCGTTATTTACTACATCGCCTCCAACAAATGTAGTCGAATATCGACTACTCCCCTTGGACAAAGCCTTGTCTTGATCGAAGCATCTTTTGCCGCAACATCATACCCCATTTCTCTCTGGGGGGAAGAATCTTGGGAGATGAAATACCGCTGGGAGGCAGTGGTCCCTGACAAATACGTCAAGAGATACCTACTGGGCATTTTGAGGCGAAAGAAAGGGAGAAGGTGTGGTCTTGTCCCAAAATTGGACACTGAAAGGACGTCATTCATCTTCTAAGCACCGGTCAGTCCGTATTAGCGAGATAGTTTTTATCCACCGATGCTTTCTGTTGCTGCTTGGATTTGTTATGTCCTTTTCTTTCTGTTTCTGGCTCTTGATAAAGAGTTTCATGAAGTGGGAGGATAAAAGGTGGTCGAGACCGAGATTGTGCTATTGTTCTTATAAAATGAAAATAAGATAGCACACTTGGGAGAAATAAATATTGGGAAAATTTGGAGTTGATGAATGTTTTTTAAATATATATTTTTTTGTGATAAATGTCTTGCTTTATGTTGCTTCTCTTGATAAATGACTAAACAGAGTGGAAAGATAAAAGCTTTTGGAAGCTGAAATAGAATATTTTTCTTTTCACGAATAAGTATTGATAAAGAATGGGCAGAAAAAGATAATCGTTATCTAAATATGTTCCGCAATGTTTTTGATATGTATTTTTAATACAAAAGATTTAAGAAAAAAGAATTATGTAATAATATAAGGTATTAAGATGTGGTAAAATGAAAAAAGAAGAAACTCCAAATATATGTTATTATTATTGCATAAATATCGCTATCAAACTGAACACTTAACACTACTCCACATCTCCATTTCTAGACTTTATGTGGGTCATTTACGGTTTGTTATAAATGTAAGTGAACTTTATTTAAAAAAAAATATTATGCAGCAATCAATTGGAAAGAAAAATACAAATGACAAATTACGAATACATATAACATAAAAAAATGATTAAAACTAGAATAAAAACTATCAGTACAATAAAACTGGATGAATAAACATAATAATGCACAGTATGAGTTAAAATATAAAGGAATTATAAAAATTAGTTACTTGAGGGGGCTTAAGAAATTATTATAAATAGAATGCGAGGTGTATTAAATAATGGTATCCGTATTATTAATTCCTATTCCTCCGTATTATTATTCCTATTCCTATTAGGGTTAATCTAATAGGAATAGGAATTCCATGATCAATTAGGAATCTAATCATGTTCATGATTCGTATTTTGGAAGATGAATTATAGAAACTTTTCAGAGTTCATTAAAACTTTATGAAATGTTCTTTTAATGCATACAATTAATGCATACAACTCTATTTCAATGGAGTATAAAAAGATTGGAGAAATCAAGATTATAATTATAATGATAAATACTTGGGAAGCTTGTTGTGTTGAAGATTTTGGAAAATAGTTTGCATTCACAATTATCAAACGTAAATTTATGTCTTTTGATTTATAATAATTGTAAACAATGGGACAAATAAAAGGTGGTAAAATCTATCTGATTATTTTAAGGGATATCGTAGAATAAGATAAGTGTGTAGATGAAACATGAAAGTCTTAATTTATCCGCTTAGCTTATCTTTTCGATGCAATTTTGAAAAAAGAATAGCTTTAACCGTAGATGTAATATGAAATTATAAAAAAAATATATGAATGCAAGATACAGATCCATGCTACAGTTTAGTTGATTTTAATTACAAAAAAATATGATATGTATCCTTTTTTCCGGCAATATATAAATGCCAAAGCGTCATTCAAATGTATATCATGATTATTATAATATTAAAGTATGACAGTTGTTTTCAAATTAAATAGTCGGCCTGAAAATTATAAAAAAAATTGGAGATCAGTTAATATTATATATTTTCTTCAAATTAATTTTATTCAATAAATATCTTTGCATAAATTAAATTTTCTAATTTCTATAATATTGAATAGTTTATTTTGCCTCACTTATATTTGTAGAATCAAAATATATGGAATTTGTTGATTGTGAAAATATATTAAACACATTAATGACATTCAACAAAATTCTATCAAATATGAAATGTCTTACAATTGTGGATTCAGTAAAACTCTTATTTATTTTATGAGCTGTTTTTCTTAGCCACATACTTTGGGGAATTTCATCCATGCACTAAATAAAAAAATCTTAAGTCTTAAGAATTGAAAGAACTTAGCCACAAATTGATATTCATATAAAATACCTCGAAATGTTCATTCGCCACATTCATTGGTATCATATTTATTTGGCTGAGTTCTTTGCACTTGAAAGATAAAAGTGCATTTTGTCCCTACAGAAATCTATAAGGATACAGGGCATCGATTTTTAACTAAGCCAAAATTTAAAAAAAATGAGCAATGAAAAAGTTCACTTTCGGTTGGCAATACTTCATGAATTTCGTAAAGGTGCGAATGTCGGAAGTGCGCAAAAAAATCCATTTCGTAGGATTATTTAGAAAATGTTCCTACTGTACGGTTATTGAAAAAATGGTTTAGGCTATTTCTGGATTGAGATCTAATACTGGAAAATCATGCAAGATCGGGGTGACTTTCCGAACGCTGATAACATTATTTTGAATGCTTCAATGGAGAAAGATCCAAGAAAAGCATTTGATGAAATTGGAAGAAGCTGAACATTAATCATTCGACAGTATTTATCTATTTTTTTTAAAAAAAAAAGGCTTGTATATGTTCCAAAGCTCGATTTCTGATTGCAATATTTATTTCTACGTATTATTAATTCCAGTTTTTGCATATTTCAATAAAAATGATTTTTTATTTTATTATAACAGGAGACGAGAAATGCACTTTATATAATAATGTTCAGCGCAGAAAGTGTGGAAAATGACACAAACGAAGTGAAACAATTGAATGAATTGTGTACTGTAAACAACTCACTAGAATGCATTCACTAGATTCACTTCGTTGTAACCACTCGGAAAAAACGAATGATACTGATTCAGAATGAACAGCATCAACAATATGTATGAACAATGAATTTCAAACAGAAAATGTGTAACCTTCTTCAACAACAATGACAAACCAATTATGCATACAAATGCTGAAAAAATGGTATATTACTCAAACCTGCCTGACACTATTTCACACCATTTGATCATCACCCGTTACGATCATTGCAGCACAGTTCAGAGAAAAAAAAATATTTTAATCGGTAGAATATCCGTTTTCAAGAAAAGCCAAGATCTTTCTTCAAAAAATGGAATTAGCAAATTGATCCATAGATCCAAAATACTGGTGATCATAAACTTGATTAATAAAATTATATTGTTTATTTTTCGCTTTTTGAAGATTCTCAATAGATAAAACAAGAATTTATATAATCATCTTACATTAAACCTCTAGAGTGGCCTCTCCTAATCTTTCCCAACTACTCTCAAAAAAAGGTCGTATACCCTTCGCAATGCAGAAAATTGTGGATCATGGGTGAGATCATGAGTTGTATTGCATTATCGAGGAATAGTTACAAAATTTAGATATTTGCTTCGGATATAGCATTTTTGCTGAATATGTTGAGAGAATATATAGTTTGGTCGCCTTTTTTTAAATTTGATTGAAATCAAAATTAGATATGAAACAACAGTTGTAATCACATTAATACATACCGAATTTCATTGATTTATGTCATTATGAGTTATTTGGTTTACATGCATGCGAAAGAGCAGATCGACAGATTGTCAACCATTTAAGATATTTGGTTCACATTTTGATAAGAATATATTCTTTAGATGAAAAACATGCGCACAAAATTTATTCTACCTATCTCTATATTTTATTGTTTGTAGTAGATATGTTTCGTGTTCACTTGTCTCGTACATACTGTAAATGAATTTTGTTCAAATTTGCATAGATATATAGAAATTTCGGATTAAATCCATATATATCCCAAAATTTCATTCGTCTAGCTCAAACATACCGTATTTACAAACAGACAGACAAACATGATGCAAAAAATGCATTTTTCGAGCTCAGAGAGGTCTCAAACATTGAGATTTGCCAAAATCTAAAGTTCGAATTTTTAACAATTACATTACTTTCTCTGCACTTCATATACAAACAAGTAAAATGCATCGTAATGCAATTATGTAGAATAAAATTCATATTTCAAATATCATTTTCGTACGACAACTTAAATTACAATGAAATGTATTGAAAACATTCATATATGCATTATATAAAAATCATTTTAAACTCAGAAATTAACATTGGGAATTTAAAAATAATTCGGGTTAAAGATTCATTATTGAATTTCCAATAATTTCTCGTAGTCCACTTAACTAATTTAATTTTATGCTGTTCATTAATTTTGAAACATTATAAGTATAAACTCCAGAAAATATTATAAAAATGTTTTATATTTTTATGCAATTGACTAAAAATTAAAACATATATTATTATATAATTCATTTTATTCATATATCAGGTTATACGAAAATAAATTATGACATTCCTCAAAAATGCTACTCTCTAATGCTTTAATTCATCTTATATTGCCGAATGTTTACATTTACATGGTTGTACGTGCTAAACAGATGATGTATAAAAATGGCCAAATTTTCACACATAAAATCCTAAAGTTAGCATTTATCTACATATGCAAATTTCTGTGATAAAATAGAATAGGAAACTGAAAAATTTAAAATTTAGCACTGAAGAAAACTGGATAATTTATTCATTGGAGGAAGGAAAAATTTATATGAAAAATTTAACTTTCACTTATACTTGAATTTAAAGTTAAAGTATTGATCTATAAGGCCAAGAGTTTGATAAAGAATTAAAAATTTGATAACAAGAAATTACACCAAAATATGCTCTTCCAAAAAATAATAATTTTAAATTCACTGTCCTTTGATTCTTGAAAAATTTTAATTTATGTCAAATATATAAGTTAAAAATGTGCTACCATTGAAGACTAATTTGATTTTATGATAATCTTAGGAATTTGAAGAGTGGAACTTACAAAAATGAATTATGATATTTTTTAATAATGCTTCTCGTTTTTATTCCATAATTTAGTAATTATTAAAATTATAATAAAAATTTATAATCAATTTATTTGTTAATTTACTAACCACTTATAAGACACCAAACACAATTAAATCATTTGACTGAAAATATTAAAATGTTGCATTGTCTTCGAAAGTTATGTAAAAAATTCAAAATTTCATTACAGATGGATTTGAGTAAGAAATCGATTATAAAACGCAGATGAAACTAACCAAGTTATAAAAATAAAATAATTTTCCTCCTCTTTTTATAAGATCTTCATTTATATAAAAAGCACTGCATTATTATTTGTCATTTATTTGTTGTTAAAATTAGTTCCATAAATTAATCATATTCCATTGAATTTCAAGCATTTAAATAATTTGTACTTACAAGTTAACTCCCATTTATTGCGTTGTCAAACATTTCTCTTAACAACAATTTGTAGCTACCTAAATTAGTCAATCACTTTTATCGAAATAAGTGACAAAGTAAATAAATGGAGTGAAACAGCGTATCCCCGAATCTAATTATTTAATGTAACATCTTAGGATGAAGATGCATAAAATGGAGAAAAAGGTAGACAATATGCAATGAAATATTTATTTAGTCGATGAATTCCTAAAACATCTCTAAAGGAACTCTTGTCATATTTATTGTCTGATAAATCGATTCAGATAGCGAATGTTCTTTCAACATTTGATTTAGAGATACTATATTTCTCTGTTAAATTTGGATTTATAACTTAGTTGAAGCATAATTGAAAGATCTGTAAAACTATTTGAATTAATTAATGGCTAGGTTTGTTAAATGAAGTAATTAAGAGAGGTCGCTTTCTAGTTGTTAGATGGAATTGTTCACATTATTTCTTCTTTCTTTATTTGTTTCAAAAACTTTTCCTCTGAATTCTGAGAATTGTTATTCTAATTATTACTAATGTATTTAAAAATTTTATTTGTTTTACTCAGATACTAAATGTATGTTACCTCGAAACTTGCTTTAACAAATTGTAAAAGCTGCAAAATTAATTTACCCAATTCTTATGCTAGTTAATTGAATGTAAAGGATTTGTACATTAGTAATCATAGAATCATTAATAAACTTTTACATTTTGCATTTAAAATTAAAAGAAGATCCTGGTTATCGAATTCTATTAAGTTCTCATAGTGAAATTCACAATTATATCTCTTCGGAAGAGAAACTATATTCATCTCTCATAAATAAAAGAAGCGTGGAGTTTCATGACTTTAATTAGTATTTTTTATAAAGTAAAACATTTAATTATGAAGCAAAAATAGCTAATTTTACTTGATGATGTTCTCCTAAAGTAAACACTCGCTACAAAATATCAAATTTCTCTGGAATCTTTCCAAATCATTAAGTATTCAGGTCCTAAATTCGGGGTACTTCAGTTTCTTGAAGCATTAACTACGAAAGAATTTCAATATAAATTTTGCTAGTATTTTTCAAACTTAATTTCCTGCTTAAATGTTTGCAAAGAGTTTTAGTCATATATACTCTGATTTTACATTTGGGAATTTAAGAGGCTGTAAAAACATGCTTTCCAGTAGTTCAATAATGTAGCTTTATTTTTCTGTATGTCCATGCAAAATGAATCGTTGAAGTAAAAATATGAAAGTGTTAAGCAATAGGATAAGAATAATACGAATAAAAATGTATGTGGCATGAAAAGTCCTAAAAATATATGTCTATCATATGTTTCTACTCGCAAGATTCTACACATGTTTTCCATCATAAATAATAAAACTGAACGCTCTGAATAAAGCTTATTTATATGTAATTAAAATTATGTGTTTATTAAGTTCTTCAAGAAATCGATTAAACATCCTCGCACTTTAAGAATCTTTCTAAAATACATGCAAAAATGACATTAGTTTCAATCATTTCTAAATAAGCCCAAAACACACTATACTATTTTTATATTTCCTTTCTTTTTAATATTTATACATTCACTACATTTATATCTTTTTACAATGTTCTGAATTTCTAGAAAACATTCAGAAATATGCATAAAATATATCAATATTGGCTCCTTTAAAGCTAAAAATTGGAATTTTACAATACAATATTTAATACAATGTGTCATATCATCTGACGAAACAAGTCTATATTTTTTGCATGGTTTCCAAGTCTCCATAAAAATATATTTCAAAATCACTAGGAATTCGTTTTTCTTCCAAGACATTTTCCATTGGCGTTATAACGATAGCTGTGTCTCAAACACGTCAGGGTATATTTCAAAAAGTTTAGAGTCTGCCATTTTGTAAGGAAATAAAAGTAAACCCGAAGATTGCTTTGCATTTTCTGCATATCATGCATTCAACAGAGTCACGTTTTGACGCCTGTCAAGAGCACATCTAACTCTCAAAGGCGTCAAGCTATTTATACTGAGAGAATAAAAAAAAGGAAAGATATTCCTTACTATAAAGTTAAACTGGGCTGTCAAACTTTGTTGTTGGAACTGAAATTGGGAAAAAGTGTTTCTTCTCTACATATCCCTAAATTTGACCTTGTCTGACACATGAAGAAATTTTAGTATGAAAGTCACTTAATTGTTTATTTTTTTTTTCGGTTTTACATTTTATAATAAATATTTAAACTATCGGAAGAATCCTATGAAATATTAATAAAATCATTCATATTTCTAAACATAACAGCTATTTTATTAGTGCTTGAAAATCCTCTTTCACCTATATTGTCTATCTAATTTATTTTGAAATTTGCAAATTCACCTTTTTGCATTTTTATAAAGATCATTGCTATAACATTTCAGGGAAATTTTAAATGAACTCATTTAATTTTGAGATATATTGGAAAGAAAGAGGTCAAGTTATTTCAATGTAATTAACTTCCATTACAATTTTGACCCTTCAGTTCAATTCATTTAAGCAAAATTATGACTAAAGTGTCTTGCTTTACACATTTGAACCAAGATAAAAATATAAAATGTTAAAATTAACTCCATGATCTTCTACATATCTTTTCATATTTGAATTTTATTCATCTATTTTAATTATATGGTTATATAGGATGAAAAAAAAGATTCTACAACAGATTTGTTGTTTTGCCATGTCAACGAAAATACTTAATGGTGAAATAATTCGTTTCCTCAATATATTAAATTTATCGGGAAACAAATTATATTGCTTAAAAAAATTTTTAAGCACTCACTTCAAATGATAAATTAAGGAAAAACAATCTTCAAATGTAATAAATAAACCTGAAATGAATAAAGAATACTAATATACATGCTGATTTATTGCTTGTATCCACAAATTTAAAAGCATATTTCAATAAAATATCTTTCAAAATTACTCATAGTTAAAGCAACATTTTTGAGTCCTAAATTTAACTGGAAACAGCAGAAAGACTGACTCGCAATGACCATTAGTGAAAGGCTAACTAATTGTCAAACATACAAAACATGACATTTCGTGCAGCCTGTGAAATACATTTATGTGAATAATATTTTTTGACATCATCAGTTTTTTTTTTTTTTTTTTTTTTTTTTTTTTTTTTACATCTTGCTTATTTATTTGAAAAATTATGCCTAGAAAGTTAACGATCAGAATAATTTACAAAAACCAACGATTTTGAAGTTTTTCAGGAAGCTTTCGAAGTAATGGTCAAATGCAATTGTATTGAAAAAATACTTCTAATGAAGATTAATAATCGAATTATTTGTCATTACTACCTATTTTCTTTTTTCCTTTATGGGACATATGCTGAATTCCTTAGCCATGGAAAACTTGGTTATTTCATAGCAAAATCATCTTTGAACCATTTTAGTCATCAGTTGGTCTTTCAAATATGATGACATCGATCTGAATAAGCTATAATGAGATAGAGATAAGTCTGAAGAATACTTTCCAGCCTAAGAAGAATATAACTTCTTGGATTCGTTTTGCTGTATGTGGAGAAATATTGCCATGCAACAATATCACCCGCTTTCCTTAGACCAAAAGCAATTTCACCCCAGATCAGAGTTTGATCAATTTGTTCTGGTAATATTCAGTTGTAATACACTTATCATAAATTAGAAAATCGCAGTAAATGACTCTTTATCAATACTAGCAGACATACAATAACACTTTCTTGACATGAATATTCGGTTTTGCTGCTGATCTTGACGGATAACTTGGATCAACGTTTGTTTTTCTTCATACATAATTGACACAAAATTCCCTTTTCTTCATTCGTAATTAATTTGTACAAAAAATTCTTTATTTTTTTATCGAGAGAAAAGAAAAACCCTCATGAAAGTCAACTTTTGGGCTTTTGTTTTCAAATAACAGTTTATGCGGAACATAACTTCCTTTCTTCTGTATTTTTCCAATTGCATGCTGTTGAAAGAATGTTGCTTGGTGACTCTTAACTGTTCTACAAGCTCCTCTTTAATTTGTCATACAGTGAAACTTGAATGTCTCTGTCTTCATTTTTTACTGCACCTGGATGTATATAGTCGTGAAGACTAAAATGAAATCAAGAAATCTTTTAAATTACTTTTTTACTGTTAAATGCCTCCCAGAATCAATTTGCATAATCGTATAAATCAATTTAACTATTTTAGCAATATTTTTTTCATTTGGAAACAGAATAGAATCCAATGGCGTTAATGTTGCTTACCTATATCCCTCTCTTTTAAAATTGATGTGCTCGAAATGACAACTCCCAATTGACGGAAACTCGCGTAAGAAGCAATGACTGAGCTACATATATCCAAAAGGAAATCGGATGCGTTAAAGTATGCTTTTAATACAACTGTCTTCAGACACGAATATCTATTTACTTGCCTATTATTACAAAGAAGAATTTCTAATTTATAGCATAGAAATATTTAAAAAAAAAGATTGTAAAAAATAATTTGGACAATATTGAATACTTAAATGCTAATTTGGATTTAAAACACATTTTTCATCTTTTTTTTAAATTTTAATACAAGCTATTTATAACTAAAAGTTGTCTCTGTTCGTTTTAAAATGATGGTTTCATTACATTCTCTTTGTAAATAATACAAAAAATGATGTCTTAAGAGGGTGGGAAAATCATTGTTTAATTTCTTAAAATCAGGATGAATTTTGAAAAAAGTATGAAGACATCGCCAAATGATCATCGCACATTTAGTGAATCAATATAAGAGTACTGCTATTTAAAAAAAAAGAATGGTTTTTTATAGACGACCCAAAATATCAGGAACATCATAGCATTTGATGATCTTAAGTACGATTAATTACTTTTATACAGAGCTAAGTAGGAAGCTTCGTATCATACTTTTAAAAAGCTGTAAAACTATGTGTTATGAATAGAAATATCATGCCTTATTTATTATCATGCCTTGATTTTCCTTAAACTAAAGCTCAGGACTAAATAGTTAGACTAGTAGAGCTTTTGTCCTATTATTGACACTGGTAAATATCGATTGGATACTGCATATGTATTTCATTGCAAAAGTCCATATTTGAGACTTATTTATCAAATCCAAGAAGTATTATGCAAGGAATTGGAGCACTGGAATATTATTTAAAATTTAAGACATGATGCAAGGTTTCTGTCTAAGTCAAAACATTTTAAGACGAAGAGTTCCTGAATTCTCAAAATAATCACACTGAAATCTTACATGTATATGATCTATGACCGATATACATAATATTGGGAGGATACCTGAATGATAATCTTTCGGCGCGGCCATAAACCATTAATTAGGTAGTAAGTTCCTTAATTAGAATAGTTTTACTGCATACAATTATATATTTATATATATCTATACTTATATAAAGCTCAATGTGTGTGTGTGTGTGTGTGTGTGTGTGCGTGCGCGCGCTCGCGTGTGTGTGTGTTTTGGCGCTGTACAGGCCAGGCCATTTGACCTACATGTACCAACATGTATACCTTAGAGGTCGGGAATGTGCACCTGGGTTCCCTTTTTTTGAATTTTTAATTAGAATTTTAATTATTAATTATAAACTAACTTTCTCGCCAAAAAATTTTCCATTTTCCCCACCGCCAAATAAGTAAGGGTTCAATTTTTTTTCCCAACAGTAATGAGGCTAGTGTTAACATTTTTCGGCCGATTACTTCAAACGATTCTGTTTATTTTCCTAATGTTTAATGCATTTAAAATTAAACGTTGTTAACTAATCGATCTTTCAGATTCATTCTGAAGTACTTTTGAATTAAAATAACACAGAATAAAGGAAATTAAAAGTATGCATAGCGTTACCTTAACTGGCGGAGAAAAATTCACGCATTTGCGTTACCGTAGCCGGCGTTGAAAATTCACGCATGCGCATTGTGTTCTGATTGTTGACAATTTTATCAACGGATGATTCTTGATTTAAATTATTTTTAGGTTAGTTGCATGCTTTTGTAATTAAATTGTATTTATGTTAGTTATATATTTATTGTATATGCTTATAGTTTTAAGTACATCGTTTTTTAAGTAGTTTTTTTAAACCTGTTTTCGACCGATTATTTTAAACAATTCATTTTATTTTCTTAGTGTTTGATGCATTTAAAATTAAACATTGTTAATTAATCGATCTGTTCATGATGAATCTGAGAAAATTTTGTTGACAAATTCTTGAGATATTACATAAATTAAGAAAGATATTCTTTAGAGCCCATAAAGTTTAAACGCTCAGTGACTCTGTAATCAGTAATCATATTATAAAAAAATGCTTTGTTTCAGTAAAAAATATTATTATATTAAATGCAGATTAATTCTTTCCACTTTAATTTAAAGCATAAATTCTAAGGGAGCTAACAGAAAATTAGAGAGATACATATCACGTTATGGCTGAAGGCCTTTATAATATTATGAGTAAATTATATAACTATCAAAATTTAAAGTTTTAAAATATTTTGATGAAGAATCTATTAAAGTAGCAATTGCGTAAAATATTTAATTATTAAAATTTAAACGAACATTAAGAGTGGCGAACCGGCTGGTATATATATATATATATATATATATATATATAAACTTTCCTGGGAGCAACTGTTTGGATGATGGACAGTGGTATTTTGTATTTTCTTCAACTCGGCTTAGAGAAGATATGCAAGTCCTTTCATTAATTTTTAGCTTGCTGCACTCCTTAATTCTGGTTTCCACTCGCCCAACGCGATCCAACATGCCCCAGAGGTTTTTTTTATAGGATTAAAGCTGGACTTTGAGGCAGGTCAGACCCATCCGTTCAGCCATTGTCATCATGCCATTTCATTGTCATCATACCATTTCATTGTCATCGTGGAAATAACAAAGATACAACCTATAAAATTGCCACAGCGTAGGAGCACATCTGTGTCTAGAATATTGGAGAAGGTTTCGGCTTTGAACTTACTATGAATTGGGATAATTGTTCCTGTCCGTACCACAAAAAACACTGCCTGACCATCATTTCATCTCCACCAAATTTAACTATAGGCACAATGCATTCTAGTAAAATACATTCTCCAGGTAAACACCAAACCCAGACTCTTCCATCCAACTGGTCGAGATTTAACCTTGATTCATCACTCTAGAAAATCTGTTTCCCCTAATCTAAGGCCCAGTTTCGACGCATCACTTCAACTGAGCAGCGTGGTTGGATTTTGCATTCAAAGACTTTATGGGCGGCAGCACGACTACGGAAACCAAGCAAATTTGCTTCTTTGTGGAAGGTATTTATTGAAATAAAAGTCCCAGATGCTTTTTGGAACTCCTGGAGTGTGTGGGTAATCGGTTTGATGCGTTTTCCTTCTGAATTTCTTTGGACAACACTCGTTTGTTTCTACCTCTTAGTTTCGTGGGTCTACCGGATCGAAACGCATTCTGACAATCACCATTCACCTTCCAATTCTTAATCACAAAAGCCACTGCCGAGTTTGTAATGTTTAACTCACTAGATATGCCCCTTAAGGATCGGACATTTACACCTTTCTCAAACTCAAACTGCTCGGAGTTTCTTGGCATCTTCGTGGGATTAATGCCAATGTTATTTATAACAAGATATTGAAGTACAGACGGCGTGACCTAAATCAGGACCGCAGACATATTCGTTTGCATGAGTGACAGTGAAATCACCATAAAAAGGCAGTTTTGTTGTTTATCTAATATATCAAAAGCAAGAGGATTAATACATAATTGAACAGTGAAACTATCACTACAATAAAAATTATTCCATTAAATTGAGTAGGGCTCCTTCCTAATTTGAATTGCCAACGAAGCTAAATTAAATGTGAAATATTATGTCTGACAATATAATGTGATATTAAAATAAATTACTGAACACTTTTTTGAAATAAAGCAGAATTTTTTAAATAAGGTCTTTGTTGTAACTTTAATTCTAAGTATAATATCTTTTAAAATAAATCATGGATAGGTTTATTGACAAACATTTATATTTGTTTATCTGAATGAAATATGTTAAACAATACATATTGTGGAAAGGTTTTATAAAATATGAAATTCTTGTGTCGAAATCTTTATCAAATATTTCTAACAAATGTAATTTATTTTTCATAGAAAATATTATTTTAATATTTCAAATTTTACTGATTTGACATATTCCCTTCAGTAGCTGAAATGATATTCTAATTTATATTAAACAATGAAGTGAGTCATTTTTAATAAAGTAACTGCTTTAAAGCAATTTATTAAAAAGTTTTTTGCAGCAAATTTGAATATCATTTAAGCAATCTAGGTTTTAGAAAATGAAAAACATTGTAAAGCTTCATAGTGAAGGCATGCCCAAGCGCATTTCGCTGACTTTACAGCAAAGCCAAATAAAGGATTAAACAGGAAATCTAAAAAAGTAAACTTAAGGTACAATGAAGAAAAGGGGAAAAAAGCACAAAAGAAGAAAAAAATGCCACTGTGTAAGAAGCTAACTCAGCAATTCATCCTGTTTAAATATTAAGGTCTTTCAGACTTTTTGCTCCAAGGTAAGACGTTGCAAGCGCTAAAGGCTAACATTCTACTCTTCGGGTATTGGATTAAATATATTACTTTGTCAGATCTTGTTTTCACAAAACCTTCCTTCTATACGGCAGAAATACATCACGTCGAAGCATGGTCATGAATTATTCCATTTTCTTTTAGGTTCGCATTTTGTACTTTTTGTAAGTAAATATCCATCAGAAGGCATGTGGGAAAAGGATATCAGCTGCAAAAATCTAACTCAGATGTTGGTTTCCAAGAAAATTGATTTCCTTTTTTTTTTCCCCTCTAATTTAATTTTTCTGGAAATGAAAGTAGAAAAACTTGAAACATGCTTTAAGCAGATTTTTTATAATGAAAGACGTATTGTATAATACACATACACATTTTATTTCATTCGGGGAATTGCCGGATGACTTAAAATTCGATTGGTTTGTGGAATGTAAATGTAAAAATTTCGAGAAAATTGCTTTGCATTTACATGAATGAGTTTTCGATTCTGAAGGTTCTTTTTTTATCTTTTTCCTTGTCGGCATCATTTTGATTTAAGGAATGAAGAAAAAGGAAAATGTGGGAAAATAAATAAGGAGAGAAAAGTGCGCGAAAAACCATATTTACCACGAAAATAAAAAGACAGTTCAAATTTTAAATTGCATTTATTATGCATTTCTTTATGTTTGTTTGGTTAGAGAAATATTCCCTTTTTCGGAAATTTTTAATATCTACTAAATAAATTAATTTAATTCCATTAATTTAAATATTGTGTGAAGATATTATTTAGAAGGAGGTTTTGTTTAACAAATTGTGATTTAAATTAATTTATTGTATTTAATCATTCAGTTTCCTACCATTTTTATAAGATGCATATAGAGACCAGACTATGCAAGAGATTTCTCGGTATGACTTGTGTTTAATATCATGTTAATATTTTACATATAAATTGATATTCATGAATATAAGGGTAATTTTTTTTACTTAAAATTGTGATTTTTCGCGGAAAAGTTGCTTTTTGGTGTAAATAAAAAAATTATAAATATGAGAAATATAAGAGTACGCCTTGAGGTGCCGCAAAAGCGTTAAAATTTCATAAAATTGAAATTTTTGTTACATTTTAAAGTTTTTTTTTTCTTTTACGAAATAACCAATTTTTGATTTTTTAAAAATTTGTAATAACATGGAAAAGATGACTTTTGGTATAGATAACATAAATAAAAATTATAAAAAAAAATATTAGAGTACATCTTCTAATGCCACGAAGACGTTAAATTTTCATAAAAACAAACTTTTTATAACTTTATAAAGATTTTTGCGATTAGGAAATTAAAAAAAAACTTTAAATAGGCGTTATAATATGAATAGAAATATAAAAACAATATTACTCTTATATTGGTATGACATCTAGGAAGCTGAGTCACCACTGAAGTAAATGTTATTAAGGGAAGGCGGAGTTATGTTTTGTTTGGTGATGAGATCAGAACTGATACCGAGTTCAGTTGAGTTTGAGTCTCCGCTCTGTCTGTTGTGTAATGATTAACGTAACTGATTAGTGAATTTATGCTCTTCTGTACTTTGTAGTTAGTAAAAATGGCTCAAGTTAAGTTAGTGAAGACAAGACAAATGTCAGAATGCCCTATTTTGGGGAAATTTAGATATTTGCTTGAAGTTGAACTGCCTACTTACGAATCTGTTATGAATTGCTATTGTTATATTAGACATAACCTCAAAATTGCTTCAGAGAAGGATCCTTCTGTAAGTGAAATATGTGACACTTTTCGCAGAATAGAAAAAAATATCATCAAAAGCTTCTATTCCCGCTATTTCTATCAAAATAATTTTACAAAAGATAGAAGCTTATAATGCTAAATACAGGACTTTATTAAAGTCTAAAAGCAGAAAAGGTTCAAATAAATTTGATTCCAATATCAGAAAATTTAGAGTAGAAGCTAAACGTTTATTTGATATTGCTGCCTGAAAATGTGCAAATTTTAATATTTGCACTTGCATAAAAGAAAACAAAATATCAATTATGGAACAAGAGTTTCTAAACGATCAAAGCACTAACAGGAAAATGGTTATAGATAACATTGATGTAGCTACCACAAGCTCTTTGCGGAAGAGAGAAGGAAGAAAAAGTAAACAACTACAGAGAATAGTTAAGTTTAATCAAGAACCGGCAAAAATACTATTGTGCCAGAAATGGTTATTAACAGAGCTTAAGAACAACATTGTTCTTTAAGACAGCCCACACAAGAAGAGACAAATCTATCAGATCCATCATATATATAAGAAGAGATAAAACTACCAGATTCTTCGAAACTGAACGAAGAGAAAAGTACTCAAATGCGTATTAAATTGCCATCTGTAGCTTCCATTGCTGACCGTATTGGAATATCAAGTAGAGCTGCTGCAGCTATAACTAGTGTTGCTTTACATAACTTTGGTGTAATCGCAGAAGAAAACAAAACCTATGCAATAGACAGGATGAAAATTATATAATCAAGATCAACAAATTGAAGAGTTCTCATGAAAGACAATCGTTATATTCATATAACCGAAAATAGAGGATTGTTTTTTTACAGGAAAAAAGACATAAAAATTCTTCAAGAAAAGAAAGTTGGTAAGTTCTATAAAAAAAGTTATTTCAGAAGTGCACGTTTTACTAATAGAGGAACCAAACTCAAAGTTTTTAGACTATGCAACACCTAAATCTGGCACCGGAAAAGACATAGCAGACAGTATACTGGAATTTCTTAAAGATAGAGAGCACAACAAACAACTTTTGAACTTGACTGCTGTTGGGTGTGATGGAACCATTGTAAGCACTGGGTATAATATTGGTGCTGTTAATCTGTTTGTTCCATTGTAATTATCTATCTTTTTTGTCATTTAGATGGTAAAACGAAAAGAACCAGTGAGTTCAAAGGCGAAATAGATGTTAACAGCAGCTAGAAAAATGTGCTAGTCTTCCTGTGGTTACCATCTTGCCAATTGAAAATAAGCTTTCTCTTCTAGAAGATAAAAACGATTTAAGTACAGATCAAAATTGTTTATGGGATATGTGTATCACTATATCAAGTGGAAATTGCTCACTAGATTTATCTTTAAGAAACCCTGGAAAACACGGGCACTCCAGGTGGTTGACAATATCCAGCCGCTTGTTTCGATTATATGTGGCATCTGAAAATCCAACTAAAATCTTAAGACTCTGGCTGAGTACATTGTGAAAATATATGTGCCTGTGTGGTTTAATATTAAGTTAAAACCATCATGTACGTATGGTTCCAAACATCTATTTAATCTATCTCATATTCACGCTATCTCTCTGACTATCTCAAGAACGTTATAGACCCTATTATTCAATGAAATGGGTACTTTGCTGTTCCAGAAAATATCCTTTTATCCATGCTAAGTGATGAAAGTAAAATTCAAAGAGACCTTGATTTACAACGTGATTTAAAAGCAAGAACAGAAAGTAGAGACATAATTAGGAAGTTCCAAAGATAAACTTCGATGCAAAGGATTACATGGACACGATCTCATGATCTGAAAATGACTGAACTTAGCCCCTCTTGTTAAAACATGTTTCCAGTGACTCTCTCAAAGACTTTATACTGAAGGCATCTAAAGTTGAACCAAATAATTTAGTGGACTCGATTATCGACTTTCCCCGGTTTCCTTGTCACACGCAAGCTGTGGAAAGAGTCGTAAAACTGATGATTGAATCGGCCCAAAATGTATGTGGTTCAGTCGAAAGAGAAGTGTACATAAGAGCGAAAATTGACTCACCTGTGAATATGCCAAAATTTAATACAAAAATACAGTTTAACGTGGCAATGAAGTAGAAGAAAAGAGTTTGAACCGTGACATTTGCAATCATTAAGAATACAAACGTAAAAAACCAAATTTAACATTCAATATATACTTTTTTTATTATTATATTTTGCAATGAAGAATTTTTCTAGTTGTAGTGCTTATATATGTATTTAAAACCATCTTTTGTAACACCATATCTACGAAAAATTTATAAAATTCTTTTTATTAAAGTTTATATTTTTTTTCAATTTTTTACAGACTTTAAGTTCTTTGCGGCACCTCAATATGTCATAGTATTGCAACCAAATTTTAAAAAATGAATCTAAAAGGCACCTTTTCCTCTCTATTACCAAACTGAAATCGAAAAAAATAAATTTAAAGGCCCATTTTAAAAGTTGTCATTTGTTTCAATTTTTTTAAAATTTCAAGCTCTTTGCACACCACAAGATGTTGCAATATTGCAACCAAATTTGCATTTACTCTTTATGAACCTAAAAGGCAACTTTTCCCCACTATTTCCAAACTAAAATCGAAAAAAAAAGATGTTTGCGTTCCACCTTGATCTACATGAATCCCTAATAAAGCTAAGTAATGTGATGTTAGCATTGTATAACATATATAAAAGAACACTGCAGATATTTTACATATTCCAGAATTATTTACTAATTTTGATGAATTAAAAAAATAATGTTATGTTTATCTTAAATTTTAATCTCATCTTAGCATTGAAAAACACATTTTAAACCATTTCAAAAGTCATTTTTTGATAACATAACATAACGCCATCCTGTGCCCCCGGTACCTATAACACTAAGTTATCTAACCAGTTGGATGAGCACAAGATGGAAGGGGGAAAAAAAGAAAGAAAGAAAGAAAGAAAGAAATTTTTGGTAGAAAGAAAGAGACGACAGACCATCCAGGGTTCTCCAGAGAGAATCCCATCGATGTCAAATCCTACACGACTGTATTTAATATTTTGGTGACGTAATAACCGAATAGAGGGGACAAGGATACTTAGACAAATGGTCACTATAGGTTCAACTTAGAAGGAAAAGAGATTGCTAACTGAAAAATTGATAAATTGCATGGAGAACATCTGTATGACATGTATAAGCATATAAATTATCACTGAAGAGTCAGAAATCTGTAACGTCCTTCTGAGTCCTGTGGTTTTGATTTCCTTCGTGAGAACTGCACTTATGAGGGACTTTTGAAGTTATAATTTCGGCTGATTTTGACAAGTGGCATTTTGGTCTCAGCTATTGTGTAGTCTTGAAGAGGTCTTGGTATTTATGAATATGGTTTACTATGGAGTGGATCTTGCCGCGTGAAAGGGTATTCGATGCAACTCTCCCGTACCATTCTTCCTCGAGACTTGTTTCTGGCTTCCTCATGTGCTATGAGAGAGTCAGTAGGCATTCGGTGGCATAGTGAATTAGTGAATTGGGGATCCTAACTCCCCACAGCTACAGTAAGGAGAGTTGGCCAGGTGGAATCTGTGTAGGTATGTCGGGAATTGGCCGTGTCCAGTGAAGAAAAGGACATCCGCTCTGTTCCAGTTGGTCGCGTAGAGAGAAACTTTCGGTATTATGTTGAATGTGGAGAGGCCTGTTTCGCCTTCTTCACATTCCTTTTGCCATCTTGTCATCATATCGGTTTGGAGGATGTTCTTCAGATGACATCTTGGAAGCTTCATTACATTCCGATTTTGATTAGCATTAGCCGCTGTTTTCGCTAGTTTGTCCGCCGCTTCATTCCCTTCATAACCTATATGTGCCTTGATTCATGAAATTTTAATGTGAGGATTTGCAAGAAGAAGGGTGAATGTATCTCTTGCTAATTGGCTATGTAGGAAGAGAGGTCTGATGTAGGAAGAGAGGTTGCGTATTTGACTGCTCTATTTTGTGCTAGTAATTCAGCTTGGAAGACCGTGTTTTCTTTCAATATGCTGGTTCACCACTGTTGTATAGTCACTGCATCCTGCACAACACAAAATGCAGCCCCAACTCCTGCTGAGGACTTTGATCCATCGGTATAAATTCCGAGTACTAAATTCTAAGATCCACCGTCCTCCAACGAAATTTGATGTGCTGATGTGTGGCATATCATGTACGATTCCACGAAGTCTATACAGTTCAGTCATTCTTGCCATCATCTGAAGCTGCAGATGAAGTGGTGGCAAGCCAAGGATAACCTGAAGTGCTGCAGTAGGCGTGGTATTGTATGCTCCCGTAATTGCTAACAGAAAACCTCTTTGCATTTTTTGATAACAGAGCCTTTGTTAAAAGTGCTCTTGAAATTTACAGGTGGCCATATAAAGTCGATGAAATGAAATAATTAAATATAAATTCAGCATGCTATGGTAAATGACTATGAAAAATAATTATTCATTCCTTACCTTTCAGCATTGCCAGAAATCACAAATCATGAATTTTCAGTAGATAAAAGGGAAAACGATGGGAATTTCAACAATATTTTGCAGTAATGAAAAGTATTGTTATAAATCACGCATATGCATGCATTTTGAATATCAAAAAAATTAAAAAGAAATGTGCCATCAATGTAAAAGAAAGGATACCTAAATAAATAATTAATGAAAAAATCAAAAACTGTTTTAAATTAGCATTTTCAATGAGAAATTAATTGAAAAAAAATGTTTCTTATTCGCAGATTTTAAATTATTGTCCTGTAAAGGAAAAGATTGATAAATAATTATAATTTATTTCATTTATAAAACATTCATTAAGTCATATAAGCATAAAAATATATACTAACGTAAGAAATGCTGTAAAATAAAGATTTTTTCCCTACATATGAAATTATATTTTTTGGAGTATCAAGCTCTTTTTAATGTTTTAATTTTTATGTTTTTAGCAATAATGATGACACAGTATTTTTTTTTATGATTGCTTAAATTTGATTCCATTTATGTACATAATTATTCACGATGATGGTGCATTATCAATCCTTTCACAATTTAAAACATATGGCCTTTCTGGAAATACCTGTTTTTTCCTTAAGAATGTACCGATATTAAGGTAGACCAAAACATAGAAGGTATTTTTTAAGGATTGAATAAGATAGATAAAAGCATTGAAAATGCACTGGGAATCCATGTATTATTCTTTTATGAGCTAAAATTCCCATAATGGTGAATAAAAATCAGAAATAATCATTTCAAGAAATAATTATCTTTTTTTTTTTTTTTTTTTTTTTTTTTTTTTTTTCTAATTCGATAAAAAATTGCTGAAGATGTCTTCTCTAGAATCACCAATCCATATATCATATATTCTATTCATTATGATGATTTATGTTACGATTCAAACAATATGAGTTCTAAAAATTCCGAGAAGTTTATCCATCTATAAAATACAGTTATCATTTGTTTAACAATCATTTATTGCAACTAAATTCATTTTCTTTCAAAATTTGTCTTTTTATATCACAATTGTTTTGTTACGTTCCTCCTTCAAATAAATTTTACCCAAAATCTGTATTGCCAAAAGTCGCAATAAATTTTCGTATTTCAAAGTGATATTTTATATTAACAAGTAATTTATTATAAAAATTCTACAAAAGATTGGAAATGAATGAATAGAATCATCAAAAACATCAATAATACTGGAATAGAAACATCAATAATACTCTAAATTTTCTCTCATATGTAGGGAGAATACTATAATAAAATCAACGCTGATTTATGGATGTCAGTCAATATGATTGTCGTATTAAACAACCGTCTGTTCCTTGTGCCTGCTCAGATTCTTCTCGAAATTCATATATTCCTTTGATATTACTTCTTTTCTCCCAAAAAATTTTAAGTATTTTAATTGCTCTCTTTGACATGATCCTTTTACATCTGATTTCATTAGAAAGTTAAAAATCAGACTTATCGCATTATCTTTTTTTAAAAAAAATAATATGACAATAATCAAAGTTCTTTGTCTATTATCATAAATTTATATAATTTTATTATTATAAACGTATCAAAAATTTCGTTAATTGACTAGAATGGCAGTAGTTATTTTCCCCATCACCAGTATTAGAAGTTTTAATTAACTGTATTTCTAATTCCTAATTATCTATCAATTTGTGACGATCGCAGAATTATATCGATATATAGCCTTATAAAAATTCCAAATCATTATCTTTTTTATGTTAACTGATATCTGAATAACTGTTTCTAGAGTATTTTATGTATATGCATAATCGTTGTTAAAAAAGAAATCAGAAAATCCTTCTGTGACTGCATTTAATATAAATACAGTCATTTCATTTGTTACAGTACCCTATTAATATTTCTGTTCTCTACAATTACAAACAAAATATTGTTGAACAATTTGATAATGTTCAACAGAAATAGTTTAGACATTTTTTTAGGTATCTCCGTATTATATGCCATCTCTCCAAAACCTAAAAATTGCCAAAACAGAAGAATATCTAATCCTAGATCATCTAATATATCTCACCTAAATAGCAACCCAGTCAATCCCAGAAACAGAAACGAATGATAAAAATGAAGCAGGATATTTCCTTTTATTCATTGTGATACTTAATTAAAACCTGAAATAAAGTTTAGAAATCCAATATGAGAGAGTAGGATGGTTTTCTAGAAGACTCACGGATGAAACTCTTTCCCATTTACATTTTGCTTAGCTTGGTGATGTAATATGGAAGTCTGCCCGTTCGATATTTCTTCTGCATGCTGTCTTTTTCTAAACATCCGGATCAAAAATCCGAAAATTCAAAATTTGATTGTGATTATTAGCCTTCTTAGATTTTACAATGGCCATCCATATACAGTTATTATTTTTCATTCAAGGATGAAAACTTCAGTTTTAGGTTTATATCTTTAAAATGCTGAGATTGATCCAGTCAATATGGTATCTTTCGCATCCTTTTATCTGTCCCACCAATCTGTTTGTGAGTATCTACAGTTGTCACGTTTTACCCCATTTTTGAACTTTAACGAAACTAGTACACCTTCTATTATTTCTAAAAATTACCTAGTTTTCATCTTCACCAATTCTCTCTGTACACACTGATTTTCACTGATGTATTAATATCCATTCTATCTGTTGGATGAAATATTGCTTTGACAGGAATCACATAATCACATCGCCTACGTAATTAATGCTCTTTTTTTATTGTTGAGATATCCTCAATTTCGTTAGCACTCGAAAACATTTTCCTTTTTGAAGAGATTCGTTATTGAATCTTTACAGATAGTAGGAGTGTTTTAGAAACTCTGTTTCATCTTGTAAATTGCAAACATTTAATTCAATTGATATTCTTTACTGCTTAAAAACTACTCAATCTGAGAGTTTATCATTGTATTCTGGTGGATTCCTATTCGTGTAGGTTTAACCGGTAACGAAACTGCTGAAAACGCTGTGAAATCAGCTATGCATATTTTGTTATTACGATGCTCAAACATTTATTTAATTAACATGCAATGTGTTTATTTACTTTCATTTTCACACGAATTTTGGAATTAACAGATCCAAAACAAATTGCATTTTATTAAACTGACAACTATATTTTGGTCTATTACCCTTTTTCGAGAGACCAATGACGAACTACCCAGACTACAAACTGGTCTCACCGACCTAACGCAGAAATACCTTTTGCTCAATAAGAGGTCACTGATGTGCTTCGACTAAAAAATTAATACTGCAACAATTTTAAATATTTTAATTGAAAGTGTCGCATTTTATTTTCGTCGTATTCGTTTTTGTTAATCCCTTATTTGGGAAAATTGTCTTGTTATTACATGAACGGCATGAGAACAACCACACCGGAATATTTTCGAATTTTAAGAGTTATTAATTTTATACGTTTATCATAGTTTTCCAATTTTAGAATTTTTCTGTTTCATTCACAAATTTAATTTTTTGTTAAAACTTTGACTTTTTGTGACAAAGTTTTCTTTAAAATGACGTAAATTCCTTTCCAGTTTTTTCACTTAGAGGAAACAATTTTAATTATTTTATTTTAAGTAATTAATTCATACTATATATTTGGGAATAGTATGGTCAATTCAAGCTCTAGTGCCCTAAAACTTCTAATTTCAATTCAATACAAATGCTACATTTTGGAAAAAGGGATGCGACCTCAAATATTATCTTCGTTATTTAAATCTAAATATAAAATTACTATATCAACCCCAAAGTATCCCTGATGTTGCTTCTAAACGTGATTTTAATATAATGGAATTAAATTAAGTTGAACCTCCATCTCCAGAACCCTCCAACAGCAATCCCAGCAGTAGAAAGCATTTTGATGCTAAAACCATACCGATCACTAATCGTTAAAAAATACTGGTTAAGAGCACGCCTAAATAAACGAACTGAAATCTTACTTCTTGCCACAAATTTATTATTTTGTTGTAATAACAAATAAACACAAGGTCTTAAATATTGAATTATACAATGTCACTGAAAAAACTCTAATGGTGTTTATGTCATATAGTGTTTGACAAGTAGAGCAATTTGCAATTATTATACACCATAGTGAATTTTTGTAAATGCATAATTTAATTACAAAATTTTAAAATATTTTTACTAACCTGAGAAGTCCATTAAAATAAAAAATTTCCTATTAATTAATTACCCTTGAAATCATTTCCAAATAAAGTTTTCTTCTGGATAGTATAGTTTTTCAACTTATATTATGATTATCATCAATTATCCTGCTATTGATGAATTTGATTGATTTAGCTTTCTCAAAAGTATAAATTTACAGATTGAAATCAAATCTTCGTAAGCCAAAATTTCCCATTCTCGTTTTCTTAGATGTGTTAAAGTTTTGAAGCCTATTGCAATATTTAAAACTTGTAGCTCTTTCAGTGTTTTAGCATTTCAAGTCTTATGCAATACGTATATGCACAAATTATTTATTAGTTTTGAATATAAATAGCTTACGAAAAGGCTTTAGGAAATAAACCCAGACTAATCGAAAGCAAAATGAAACAAAATGACTGTATTCGTTTTCCCTCCTTTTTTTTTTGTGATTCAATGACAATTATATATATATTTTTTATTTTTTAATCAACAAACGCTTTTAAACATCTTATGCTATGTAATGTAATAACTCACATCTTAAGAAATACATGAAATTTAATCATAATAAATATTTGAAATTGAAATTATGTTTTACTTCAATATTGGCTTGGTAGTAGATGCGTACTGTGAGATTTTCTTTTACAGAATTTAGAATTTGTTGTAAATTTCATTTTTACTTTCTTGAATATTCTGTAGCCTTCGTAATGTTCGATGAATATCATTGGATTGGATTATCATATTAAATTATGACATTAAAAAGTTATGGAAAGAAACATCATATGAACTAGAAAACTTATTTATGTAATTTGACAAAGTATGTAGATATAATACGTTTCTGCATTTAGTAAAATGTGTTTTGTGTTAGAAAAGATTGAAAGTCTATGATCAAGAATTATGTTAACAAATTACCTATTAACTGAAATAATTATATAGCGTGTATAAAGATCCACATTAAACAGATTTGTTATTTGAATATCATGATATTTGCGAATTAATATATTATTACCAGGATCACGTACGTGATGAATTATGGATACGCATAAAATTTCAGATCAGATTTCCTATGAATGAGTTATCAAATTAATTCAAAAATATATCATAACTCCAAGTTGAACTAATATGAATTGGTAATGGTTGCGAAATTATATGAAATTTCGTCCAATCGTTTTTATGCTTATAGAAAATTAATTTCAGTGCCTAAATTGGTAACAGTTTAGATCACGCAACTGCTTTTATAAAAGCTTTAAGGCTCTGTAAATTGCTATATTTTCTTTCCGTTTTAACTTCGTCTTTGCTTTATGAGTCAGTAGTATATTTTGTTTTAAATTTATACTTGCCGTAGTAGCTCTACAAAATTTCGTATTAATTTAATAATTGAAAAATAATCTTCTATAATAATATGGTATATTTTTCTCATTTTTTTTTATAAATTTGTCCATTGTAACATTTTAATGTAATTGATGTCTTATTTAAGAAATTTAAAAAATCATATTATAGGAAGAAATATTCATATTAGTTCGTGATATTTATTGATTTTAAACCTATGTGTACGTAGTGGGATTCTTTTCTTGAAGTAATATCAAGTGCATATTCTATTTACTAGAGGTTTTTATGCCTCTAGAAGGGATAACATTTTTTACAGTGTTTAAAATTTTCTTGATATAAAGTTTTACTTCAACAAAGACATATGTTTCAATGCGTTTCAGAATAGTTACTCTTTCTTTTTAACATGGAAACGTATGTCTCTTATAACTGTATAATGTATGTATTTCTACTGCAAAACAAAAACTGTTTCTGAGTTGCGGTGCCCGTTCATTTATGTATTTTTATTAAACTTCCGTTGATAAAGTATTATTGATATATCAGAGGCCCGATTAAAGACAAGAAAGTTTGACTCTTTCATTAGCAAAGTTAAATAAAATTTATATACCTAATTACTATAAATGATAGTACTTGGGGTCTCGGACAGTTAACAGATTGCATTGTTTAGAGATAAACTTTCGAAAAAAAGCAAATCTTATTTTGTGTATCGTGAACAATCATGTGCAAAAGTTAATTATTATAAATTTTAATGTAAGTTGTTGTTGCAAATGAATATTTTTTTCTCTATCTGACATTATAATATCACCTTAATACGTCGCAGTCATTTAGCACCTCCAACAGCACTAACAAAAGAGGATTTAGTGGCAAAAGTAAAAAAAAAAAATCAGTAAATTATTTAATAAAAAATATAAAATTTACCATGAACTTAAAAGAATAGAAAGCGAGTTCGGTAAAAAATGCAGCTATAAATCAATTAAACTTTTTTTCTCCCTTAAAGATAAAATTTTTCCTTGTTGGCAAATATTGGCGAATATATAGCCTCTTTTGACTTAATTAAATGAATAAATATAGTACTTGTTGATAGTAAAATTATAATAAAAATAAACAAAAACAGTTTAAGTCCAATCCGAAAAAATACTATATAAAATTCAGTAATAATTGCACTTCTTTTCTTGAAAAGTTTTTTTAAGATATATATTGTCACATTTTGGATGAAATCTCCGTTAGATAGCCCGTATTAGAGAATGCATGAGATCTTTGGTTCAAGTGATTTGATTTGAGTGACGAGTTTTGGTTGTTCGTTATTTGAGCTTAATTTCCGATATGTACAAATTTAAGCAAATGAAATACATACAAATTCATTATATATGCAAATTAACGTGGTTTGTAAATTTAATTCTTCAATTGTTTATAAGGAGCTATTATCAAACTGATGACAGTTCCATCATCTGAATGTTTACTCCTTGCATCTACTGAATTAAGGGTTCTTCTTTCTGTAATTTGACTGTGCAGAATTCTACTTGACAATATTAAGGCTCTCATAAATTGTTAATAAGAAATATTAATTATTACGCGTCAACAGTTTTTAATATTAAGGCCAAGAAAGCATCAAAATTTTTAAAAAATCATTTTTAATGATAAATGAAAAACATGTTTCCATTGAAATTAATATTGACTGGTTTCTTTGGAAGAAAGGTGATGAAATACAAATATCAGTTATATTTATATAATATTTACCCAATATCATTTTTTAACTTAATATATTGAAAGCATTTGAAAAATAGTCCTACATCATGGAAAATGGTATCAATGGTATTGACAATATGTGCAGACGTGATGCATTATTTCATTAGAAACTCATGACTGCTTTGGTTTTCTTAGGAAAATAAACTTCAATAGATCAATAATCTTCCGAAGGGACCAAGTCCAATAATGACTGCAGTAAAGCAATAAGTATTATTGGCTAACTGGGAGATGATGAATAATTGCCTAAATATATCAATCTCTTTCTACTTTTCATTGGTTGTTTGAAAAATCCAATTAAGTGAGGCTTTTATTTTGAAATATTCATGGCAACATTGGGTATGCGCAATAAATATGATGGCGTATTTCTGAAGACAAATTGAATACATACGTACAAGAAGTCGTTTATCAAAATGGAAAATAGATTAATATTCCTAATCCTAAGATACACAATTATTTCATTTATTTCTGTTTTTTGTCATTTTCTTAACATTATACTTTGCATATATTATTCGATATTCATTAAATTGCTCTTGTTGTCATTCATTAAATTGTCTCTCCGTCTCCATTTCCCTTCATTCATGTGGTGAACTTAAAGCATGTCTGTCAAATAATATTTTACTTAAAAACTATAATTACCGAAATCAAAAGGCACATAAACAAAAATTTATTATGTTTTAAAAAATATGTGACACGGACATGCTTTCTCATATGTTTGAGAAATAATTAAGAGATATGATACACATATAAAATCATAATTAAAATTCAAAAAATAAGCCGTTTTATATATTGTTAGATTTTGAGATATTATTTTATTGATTTGAGTGAATTTTAAAATACAGAATCCAATATGCAATCACAGTCCAATATTTCACATCCAAAAGGTAGAGAAAGGTATTATTTTTGAGAGGGCAATAAATGATATTATTTTCTTTTTACACTTCTGAAAGAAATTATGAAACTTTAATTTTTATACAGTGTATCATTTCTATCAGGTACATTAAAATTATCTTGACACAATGACATTTTAATCAAAAAGAAATTGCAACTATTCTTCTCTGCTAAAGCTGTCTGACTTATGAAGTTTCGATTTCAATTATTTTAGATCAAATAGCGGCATCTCGGTAAAGTATCAAGCATTAATTTGTGAATACTCCTTCAGGGCGGACGTTTAAAAGGCTTACTATCATCTAATTTTGCAATATTCTATGTAAATAAGGTTATTCGAATTTTCATATTAATAGGTTATTATATTGACCGTAACATATATAAGAAAATTACCCAGATAATTCAATTATTAAACCTTTTAAAATATTATTTCTGATGTTCTTACATCTAAGTCACAGGTATTGATTAATACTTAAAATAAAGGGAGGAGGGAGTAAAAAATCAAATAATCATCAATTCTTAGTAAGAAAGTTGAACACATTTCAGTTATGCCACCAACTTCATGCATATTATCACTTCGCTGTCTTTGCTAAAAGAACATTTATTTTCAACTATTTATCCGATTTAAGCAAAAAATAAAATATTTATATAATTACAAAAAATCATTACTCAATGGTTGTAAAAGCGTAATTGTTCTATTTAGTGGTGGCAAATTACTTAAAATTAAATTTTCTTTCAGAGCAATAATAACCAATTAAAGTCATAAAATAATCATTCAATGAATCATTGACTGAAATTCTTAAAACACTTTATGATTGTCGTGACAATCTATCGAATCATTTGTCTAGTGATTACCATTACTAGTGTTAAACCTCGATAAACTGTCTAGTGATTACATACATCAGGAAAAGCAAAATTAGGTACAAATGTTTAGCTTTGAAATTATCCAAATTGTACTCAATTTTGATTTGCAGCTTTCAACTCGTTCATTTCAATTTCAGCAAAATGAGGGGGAAAAAAAGGGCTGTAATATTAAACATTTTATTCGTTCATATTGTCATTGTTCACTAGCTATTTTTCATAAAATATAAAGGGAATGTTGTTTGTTGAGGGGTTTTCATTTCATTTGATATAAAATCAATTGTCATTCATTGGAAATATAATTTGCAAATAAGTTCATTTTTAATTTTAGAATGTAGGCAAAGTATGCGATATCAAAATTAATTGTAAACACTGTGCAGTCATGTATTGTTGTCTTTCCATTTCTTTATATTGTAATATAATGCTACAAATGCAAGAATTCACAATAGTTTCCAGAATATAATTCGTTCTAAATCATTGAAGTAAGGAATCATGTGCTTTCTTTGCAACAAATTGAAAATCTCAGTTTTTAATTCAATAACCAAATAAAGATTTTCTGCAAATGTTTAATCACATATGAAAAAAAATATATATACATGTAAATTCACAGTTTTATCATTATTTTATTTTCATAATTATTGGTGTTACTACAGAAAGTTATGATGTTACTTCAATATCAAGATTACTGCTTTCATACAGGTATCTAGCACTCATTAGAGTACCTACTTAATTGTATTTCTAGAAACTGGAATGTATCTAGTATTACAAATACATTCTAACCTACTTTTTGAATATATTTTCTAAATATATCTTAACCATTTTACAAGACATAAAATGACGATTTTGATTATCCTGTATTTTTATTTCAAAATTGTAAAGTATATTTAAAAAAGGGAATTCTTACTCAATGTAAAATAAATTTTATCAAACAAAATCATAAATAAAATAAGTAAAACATTCTTTATCATAAAATTGTGCCAATTAAGCTTAAGATGAGGAAGAATTTATTTAATCGAGAATGATTTAAAAATTTGACAAAATATTTTAAGTTATTACATGCTAGAATTCGGTGAGAAATCAGCAATTTTATTTATGATTGTAATGCTAAATTCCATTTCTTATTTTTTACTATAATTTTAATGGATCCGTGTTTGTTTTCAGTCTCAAATAATAATTTAAAAGCAAGATATCTATCTTCAGATTATTTTAGAAGAATGTGCTGCAGCATAATTTTCTTAAAATAATTTTATTTTGTAAAATAAAGATATGTATTTTTACAGCTGATGGGATTTGTTTGCAATATATCTAAAACATTTTTAATCAATATTGAAATGTTAAAATTGAAAAAAAAAACACACATTTATTTAGATAAAGAACTTCTAAATTTCATATAAGTTTTCTTTCTTATAAGATTTTAAATTAATTATGTGGAATCAAAAATTTCAAAAAAAAATTTTTTTAATTAAATCCATGAAATGGAATGAAACTGAAACACATTCCTGAATAAGATGCTAAAATTATATATAAGTCCCCCTCCACACTTAAAATTAAATTGCTTTTCGAAAATATTTTCTTATTTTTACTTGTTTATTTATTTATTTTCCCTAATTTATTTATTCACATATCTTAAATATTTATTTACTTTGACTCCACATCTGTTTGAATATTAATCTGACATTTATTAAATCGTAAAACGAGGAAGAATTCTTTCTAAAATTTAATTCTCATTGGTAAATAACTTTTCATTTTTATAATTGCTCTATCTGTGAATAAATACATTTGAAAACTGTCTACTTTTTATTAAACATAATTTAATATAAATTCATGTACTTCTTACTTTTAACTATTCGAATCTCTTATTAGAAATTCAACTGGGCGTATAGTCATATAATGACATCTATGGATGAAAAAGGAATCGAAATGAAAATCAAAATCATCTGGAGTGAATTTTCTCAAGAGCCAAATTAAGAACATAACTAAACTCGTTATGCAAATCTCCATTCTAATAAGACCCAATCTCTCATTATTTGCTGAATAAGTATCTTTGCAGTGAGATGCAAATTCATATATATGATCCATAATTAGTTTTCCATTTTATAACCAAATGTGATTATACTTGTTCATGTGGAAATTCTTATTTAAATAATTGGAATAATAGTTAAAAAACGCTTTAGTGTCATGTAATTAGTAAAAATGAAATAAAAAATTATGAATAATGAGATGCTGATTTCCTTAGCTATTGATTGCAAAATTGTATTTATGCATGATATTTTTCATTTGTACATTTTTGAAAATAATGTTTGAGAGGAATTTACGCTTTATTATTCACATGCCGTTATGTAAGGAGAATAATTCTGAAGGATGAGAGAAATTACTAACAGAAATGAAAAATATCATTTTTTGTATCAAAGAGCTTTGAAGATTTGGAGTATTAGAGAATACTCTAATACTCCAGGAGTGTTTTGGAATTAATGAACTCATCATATCGATGAATATTTAAATGGTGACAAATTATTTAGTATTACTGTTTAATTGGCTATAAAGTATTGAAGAAGGATATCATCATTTTAATTGCTAATAATTGAATTAATAATTAAGGAAAATAAATAAATATGAATACCAAATCACAAAAATGTGTAAATCGGTTATAAAATTATTTATATCACAAACTGTAAAAAAATTCAAAAAAGTTCTCATGATAATTTTTTAACTTCCAGCAATTTTGTATTCGAAGCCGTATATGAGAGCATTTTTATTGTTTTATAGATAATATATATATATATATATATATATATATATATATATATATATATATACTATTTAAACCCTTTCAATAAATATATCAATATAAAATATTCTACTAGAAATGTATATTGTGATGAACTATAAAATGCTTTAATCTTCAAGAAATCCATTTTATATTCTACAAGCAAAAGAATGATTATCTCGCATTGTTTATACTACAAAAACTAAAAAAACAAGCCTTGAAAGATTATTAATTCAATTTTCTTTTATTTAAATGTTTTTTTACACTTTCAAATAAGCCAAAATGTGAAAATGTTATAAAATATTTAATGTTTTTGCAAATTTTAATTTCATTTGCAAGTTTCAACATTTTTATGACAGTTAAAATGGCTTGTGAGTCGTTCCAACATTAGGTCTGCTACGATTGGTAAGCAATTTATAATATTGGCCTAATATTATCAATACTAATTTAATAGGTCCATTGAAAGCACTAGACACACACATATATATAATCTACAATGAACGCATGTGTGTGTGTTCATTGCAGATTTATAATACCACTACAATATTTGTAAATAAACATCGATTAAACGCAGTTAAAATATTATATATAAAAAGCAGTTAAAATCTTATATATAAAAAAAGTATGGAAATATCTTATATTTGGACAGTCATATTGCGTTTTCTGCTATTTTAGAATCCAGTCTTCAACCAATCTTTTGAGATCAGTATTTCACAAATAACAGAAGGTAGAATGAATTAGTTTGTACTAAAGGCATGATGATGTATCCTTCTAAACATTGTTTGTTCGAATACATACTACTATTTAAATCAACAGATGGTAAACAGTAAGTATAGAAATGTCTTTTAATGATATTTTTGGACAGCAAAAATATTTAGGTACAAAAACAAACGATTCTTCCTGCAAATTCGTGTAGCAGGGCATACATTTTTACTCCCACAGTGTTTGGTTTAAGTTCAAAATGTTGTCTATAGAGATCGCTGCAAGTCCCTTTCATCGTTCTTCCAGCAAACAAATCATCAAAATACGCAGCCTCAGAAGGGTTTACTGCTTTGAGAAATGTTCAGTGATTGGATTAGCAGTAGAGAACTGAACAGCAGATTTTGTAGGAAAGTTTTGAGCATGGCGTATTCGTTTGAGGAAAGGATTTTTCTTGTCTTAGAATTCTACCGATTGGAGGAGAATATTACTGCAATGAAAAGACATTTTCAGTGCAAATTCCAAGTTTCTCAGCGTGCTCTGCTGAATAAAATAAAGCAAATGTATACGAAGGAGGGGATATTTTTATAACCGTGCAATTGCTTTAAATTATTCATGCTTCACAGGAAATGGAATATACTAACTACCGTATTCTCCAGACTTCAATCCTTGCGATTTCTTCCTTTGCTTGGAGCTTGAAGGATGTGATGTATCAGACATATAACACATGAGAAATTTAGGAAAATAATCAGTGAGGTATGTGAAGCTATTTCGTTGGCCAGTTTCCAGGAAATGTCTACCAATTTTATCATCCGTTTACAACTAACAATGGGCATTTCGAAAATACCGTACTTTGATTTCCATTTTTTTCGAAAAATTGCGATGTGATTTCCAATTATTTCTTTATTTATATGCTTCGTTCTAATTTGCAGCGCCATCTATCGAGAAATTTTTGAACTAGAACTAAAGTTGGGGGAGGAAAAATTTTTACCATTTCAAATGAATTCGCTGTAAGAATTATTTTTAACCTTAACCAGTTTCCTATTATAGATTTTTGAAAATCTTCAGTCTAAAAAAAAAACCCTTTACTGTTGCACAAGAAAATAGTTTCCATTCAAAAGAAAGAAAGAAATTCCAAAATGAAACAGAATAACACACATAATTCAAATTTCAATTATTAAATGTCATTTTTTATAACTTTTTAACTCATTTCAATAATTTAAAAGACATTTTTCTCTTTTGAATTCAGGTTTTAAAAGAACTAATTATATAAGTATTTAATGAAAATTATTACGATACATTTAAAGAGAAATAATTCCGCTAATATTTTATGCAAAATAATAAAAATGCTAATGACATATTTTAAACATTTTATTTTTATTTTTAATTGGTCTAGGAGAAAGAAAAGAAATTATTCGTTTTCATTTCAAAGAAAATGCGAATAAATGTAAATATTTTTAAATCCAGATAATTTAATATTTTGAAGTCAATAGGAGAATATTATGATATACTAGAACCCGAAAATTTCCTTCACTATTTAGAATTCTGTTTGAATTAAACATGAATATAATTCAGAAATATATATTTATTTTACTTCAATAATAAGCTTTGAAAAATTTTGCTTGTTGTATTAAATTATTTTAATGAGTTGTAGAATTTCGGCAAAAAAAAAAAATCTTCGCATTCATGAAGTTGAATCATTTTTAAGGGTTACACTTTGCCAAATGTATGACAGAAAAAAAAAATATTCACTTTCTTCTTTGTTTATTTTTAATATATTTAATGTCACTATATTCGATGAAAATAAGTTACCCATGTTTTATTACTTTAACGAAACTGACAAATATTAATATCACCAGCAAAAACTACCATTTTGGAAGCAGACTCTAAAAGTCGTTTCTCATAACTTATGCATCATAAGTGTGGTAAATATGCGCATTCATTTAATAAATTTGGTTTGAATTGAAATTTTTCAAAAAGGTTTTAACTTTTTTAAATTCATATTTACATTAACGTAACGTTTATCATATTTACGAAATATATACATTTTCTGATTGGCAATTTACTGAAGGTTATTTTTTTTTTCCTAATTTAGAATATTTCGAAGAGTTTTATTTTGCTTGTCTATTTTCATTTTTGGATAGATGAAATATTGTAATCGAATCTTTCATTAACTTCTTTATGTACAAGAGTTTAAAATTACGAACACCAATGTATTGTTGAGTGGAGTGCTCTATCTTTCAGATGTTCAAAAGTTTATTTTTAGCCAATCGATCCATTTCATTAAGTAGAACTGATTTCCTATGCTAAACGGATCTCTTTGTGAGATGAAATATTTATTTTTATATGCCATAGTTATTACATTACTGAATTGTATTTTAAATTAGCTATGTTTATGTGCCGTTTCGAAGAAAAAGAGATAGAACATCAGAACCGCCTTTTTCCCCCGAGCTTCGGCGATCCACTGACGAAAGGACATTTGGTACAGATGGATGGAAATTTCATTAGACCTGAGTATGCTACTATGTTTCGATGGAATCGGGTTTCGAACCTGAAAATTTCGAATCTCTATGTCAATGCTTCATAAACTGGCGAGCTCGCCCCTAACAAATTGTTAATTAAAGATCAAATAGCAAAAATAATTAAGATAAAAATAGTGTGAAATAAAATTAGGAAAAAAGTGTTTTTTTTTTAATTTTTATATTAATTTATCCGTTTTATGTTATATATTATGGAAGAATATATCATGATGAAGAAACCCCGATGTATATAATTATTTTCAGTTTCAGAATTATCATTTATTGTCTCTGAAAATAAGATCATTATATATAATATTATATTTCAAATCTTAAATTTAGTATTTCCAATTATAATATAATTGATTTCCTTTCGTTGTTATTTTTGTTTCAGAAATAGCGCGACCAATTTAAATATGGTAAATCATTAATTAAATCGAAAATATAAGAACGTGTTTCATTGTTTATTATCATTAAAAATGGTTTTCCATGTTGAGGCAATAAGCAAAACCGTCTGAACAACATATAGCATAGCACATAACATATATAACAGTTACAAGGAAAATACAAAAAAAAAAAAAAAAAAAAAGAATAGTGTCTAGACATTACTTCAATAGAAATAAATATTTGAATATTGAAAAACACTGATTGCATAGATAAAGCATCTTGATTATAAATTTTTGCTACTGTTAGGAATCTCAAACAATCATAAATAAAACGAATGCTTTCTACGACAGAAGCATTTTTTAAGCAAAAATAGTTTTATATTTTGCATATAACGGTTGTGTGTGGTGTATGCGCGTGCGTATGCGTGTGTGTGCAAGTGCGCGTGTGCGTGCGAGTGCGTATGTGTGTGTTTGTGTCATTATATCGTTTGTTTTATTATTCTCCATTTTCATTCACCTCATAAATGCCTACTCTATTTTATTTATTTATTTTTTACATTTCATACAATACGTTTTCTTTTAAAGTAAGCCCATTTGCAACTTTATCTAATATGCTAGTAATCATAAGTTGTAGTAAACAGGTGATATTTGTTCTTAAAGGGTTGAAGAACATACGACCATAGTAGAAATAAATCTTTGAAAAGGATTTTACAAATATATTATAAAATAAAGCATTTATTTATGTTTAATTTTTATATTGCTATTTACTTACTACTTGTTTAAAGTTATAAACTTTGACTGTCGATGGTAGTAGCTTAATATATTCTGAACTTTGCCTTCAGTTACTCGATAAAATTTTAATTAGATTGTATCATACTGAATTTAAGAAAAAATATTGTTTTCAAGAATTTCCTAATAATGCTTATAACTTGTTCATAATAATTCTAATAATGATTTATGATCCCAAGAATAAAAATAAAAAAGTAAAATGATAGTATAGTTTAGCACTAATCTTCAAATTTTAAGAATTTTTTTAATTCTTTCTAATTCAAAATTAAGAAATGTACATGCTTATTAAATTTATTTTTAATTACTAAAAAGTAAGTTTTAGCAATCAGAAAGATGTTTGAAAGCTCTCTCTGTAAGAAAAGAAATATGAATGTCATAAAATGGCCATCTTTACGTTTCATTGTCTCAAACGGGGGCAGATATTCATCGGTTGAAGAATCTGGCAATCTCCATCCATTTCCTGTTGCGGAATCGATTCCAACTTCGGACTTTGTAGGAATTTCCTTTCATTAATTGTTTCACTGGACAGGATGGGAAAATGGCATTAAGATAAATAAGCATCCTGACAAGATTAATTTCGTCTCTTTTTGAAGGACCAAACTAAACATTTTTCCCAAGTGCAGTTGCATAGAAAATATTCGAATATTCATAAAGTAATATTTTTTTAAATTCTTTTTAACTTTACTGAAAGTGAGAATTGCATTACAAGCTATTATATACTTCAAGGAAAGGGAGCAGCGTTAATGTAAAATATCATATTGATCTTGAATTTCAGATTCTAAAACAGAATTACATTAAGAAGAAGAAGGGGAATCTGGATAAATTGATTGTTTTGCAATGTTTTCGTTTTCAGAAAACAAACCCAATTCCATTTTACAAGTTTTGAATGAATATGAATTGTTGTTAAGACATGATTATAAGTGACCTTACCATTTAAACACGAATAACTTCAGACATTTTTTTTTTTTTATTTATCTTCGGCGAAGTAAAAACAAGTCTTATAGAATCTTGTTGTTTTGCTTTGTCAAATGAATAAGGGGAAAGGAATAATTAGCAAAATGAAAGATTGTTTCTATAATTTATATCTCAACATAACTTTGATTTGTATGAAGGTTTAAAATCAAGATTGGAAATAAAGACTTCTTGGAATTATGTCAATATAAATATTAACATGCCTTTATTGTTAGTGCACTATAATTCTTTTTCTACGTTATTCATTCTGTTAGAAAAGCCAGATAAAAATAAAAAGAGAGGAAATGGCAAAAAATGTTGATAGTTTTCAGCATTTATTTTTCTGTTAAGTGTATTATATTAGCTAAGTGTATTAATATAAATAAATAAATTTCAATATTAAAATTATTGTGAAAATTAACACATTTTTACATTAATATCATTGGTAATTCCCATCAATCATTTATAAGTTAATATTACTGTTTACTTATAAACAATCATAACTATTATAAAAATCATAATTGACCAATTATAACTTATATAATTCATAACTTATTACAAACCATCATAACTAGTTATAACAATCATAAGTTATAAACATTAATATAATTTAGCATTAGTATCATTGGTTCTGTTAACACAACGCAACATTCATTTTTCTGTTAACTGTATTAAAATTTAATGTATTAATTTGTATTATTTCATGCAAATAAATTATTTTCAATTTGCCAAAATGGAAACTTTCTGAATTTAACGTAATAATATGTCTTCTTTACAAATGAAGCATTAAAAACTATTTTATATTTCTAGGTTATTTCCTTTAATGTCAAACCCATTCTGACGCTGTAAATTAAAATTTATGTTTCAAGAAAATTCTATAACAAAAAGTAGTGATCAATTTTCTAGAAATAATTAAATTATGAAAATATTATGGAAGTGTGCTCTTATTTCATGATTAATTTTGAAAATAATTTCATAGATATCGAGATAGCTTATGAATTATGAAGATAAGTATAATCTGCACAGTGTGGGAGAGCACGCGAGTGCTTTTAAAACGTGACTAAGTAATTGATATTGACTCGTTGACAAATTAAATAGGAACACGAACATCTTGCTCTTGTATTCGTGTTGCTACTTATCTGAGTGCTGGAAATGTAACTAATTGAACCAGTAACTTAATGTTATCTTTGCAAATGAATAAATGTCTCTCAAATCATATAGTTTCAAAACTGTTTTGAAAACTCTCTTGATATTTATTCTAGTTCATAACCATAGATATAATAAATACTTTAAATGCATTCTAACTAAAATTTCTAATAACATATGTTGACAACAATTTATTTATTCTATCTTTCAGATTTAAAAATTCCCTGATTTCTAAATAGAGATTTTTTATTCACTTATATTCATTCTGAATTTTTCTTTGTGGTTTTTGCCGAATCTAAATTACAGTCATTAAAATGTCTGTCAAACATTTTAAAATCGGTAGCTTCTAGTTATTTATAATAAGAATTTTTAAATTTTGATGTTAAATTATAACTAAAAGTAACTATATTCGATAAAAAAATGTTCAAAAAAGTATCTTCATATTGGTAAAATAAGAGCTTTTTGGCAGATTTAGAAATATTAACCTATTTTTCAATAGCATATATCATTTTCATTCTCCTATGTTTTATTCTTTTTCTCATAAGTGTTTTCTTTTATTTATCAGTCTGGTCGATAGCTCTTTAAATATTTATAGCATTCAATGTATTCTACTTAATAAATACAATAATCATTTATTTTCGTGTCTGCTTAAATATTTAATAATTGAATCTGTGAATGATTTAGTTGATTGCATTAGAATAGCATAAAATTTTTTAGCAAACCTGAAAGATATGACAAAGTATCATTTTATGAAGGAAAAAAAACTCTTTTACGTTTTCTAATAGTAATTGAAGTTGGTTAATGTCAAGAGATAAAAATACTGTTTTAGTTAATATCAGCCTAAAAAATATAAATAATAAATTGATAACATAAGCACTTTTATTTATTTTATTGTTATACCATATATAATATCAGAAAAATAGCATTATCTGGTTAGAAATCAATTGAAATCATTTTAAAGCAATTTGGGCCAAGAGAATAAAAAATAAATCGATATATCTTTATCTTTCTTTTTTAAGAAAATAGTGCGTACCAACTGCAACAGATGAAACCATTTTTTTAAGAAATTATTAATGTTAAGGAGATTTGGTATTTACAGAAACTCATTTTCTTTTCAGTTTTATATTGTTCTAAAATTTTTAAATTTTTAAGAACTTTACTCACCCATTCAAATAATTTAAGTAATAATTAAATTATTTTAATTAATTTTGTTTAGTCGTAACATTAGACATTTAATCGTCAGAGAAACATCTTTTCATCATTTGCTGCCTCTATTTTTTTTTTTATGAAAATATTGCATGGATGCATAAACATGAGTTAAAATATTGCTAAGTGTGAGTTTAAGATTTTATTACTTAAAACTAATGTTTTAGATTTAAAAAAAAAAAAACTTTACATTTTTAAGTTTGAGACAGAATTTCATAAATTTAGAATGACTAATATATCCAATTATATATACATGGGTATATAATATTTTCAGTAAAGTCCTTAAAATTAATTATTGGCTGCGCTAAGAAAGCTAGATTTAAAGATTTAGCAACGACTTACGAAATACATGCATGGATTCAATATGACATTAAAAAAAATCTGAAATTCGCATTATCCTACTTAATATTAACGCATTTCAAATTGAAAAGCATCGTTGATTTCCTTTAAGATTAAAATTATTTGTAACACATTTTTAAAGAAGGTTTTATTAAGAAAGGAATTTTATATTCTTAATTAATAATTCGTGCGTATTTAATTGAAAATTACACTTTTTTAAAGTAAATATATTTTAAAGATTTACAGTAATTTTTTCTCTGATTTTTATTCAATTAGAGCAAAACTCTTAGCAATATAAATTCTCTGATATTTATATTTTTAGAAATACAATCATCCGTTTCATTATATCAAAGAAGCACAAAAATCATATTAATTTTTTTTCAAAATATCATATTACCATTACAATTTCATACTATTGCATTGGAACAGACCAGTTGTTTTAAAATTATATTTCAAAAGATATCTCAAATAAAGCATACTCTCTGATACATCTAACATAGGAAGTATTAAATAATGTTGTAAAAATAAGGAACTATTTTTATATTTGGATGTCACATGTTTGTTTATTCTCATATTTCGAAACAATAGGATTAGGCACTCTAATTAATATTATAGAGCTATTTTACTAGAGCTAATATTTTTTATGATAATTCTAATGAAATATAGCAAACTCTGATTTTTATGTCAATTATATTGACTAATTTCATCAATGTCATTTTCTTAACATTTATTTACTCGAAATATTTATTTAACGTTTATTACACTTAGTTTAACATTTATTACACTCGAAAGAATTATACACAATATTTATTTTTTTCTAGGTTTAATCGTCAACTATATTGAATTTAGTTAATTTACATAATATATTTAACATATTAAAGACAAACTTAAATAGAATCAAACAATTTGGATAATTAAAAATAAATTTTTTGAATATTTACATGAGATGCAGTCGATTTCAAATGTCAAGAAAGACAATTATGACTAATTAAGTAATATTCTTCTGACATTTTATCATAATTAATTATTCAATATTCGATATTATAAATTCAAGAATAAATTCATTCATCACCATCAATTTTTCTTCTCATATGAATATAGAAATATACAGATGGTCCACTGGTTTCATACTTTGTCTTGTTATAATTAATTACAAATTGTCAATGTACTCAAAGAATATGGAAACTACACTCAAAATTTCTTAAGAAAATTGATAATGAATATAAATGAATTAAAACAATATTATCTATCCAACTTTCAGAATCAATTTTACATATTCAATACCCAGCTTGGTGTTGATTCTAAAGAAAAGGTATTATCAGAGATAATTAATATTTTGAAGCTATTTAATTGTTGCTAATTGTTTTCTTATTATAACTTTGATGGAAGAGTAAGAACCATTAATTTTTGTAAACTTTCTTCCTTATCTGACACACAGGTTGAATAATTCCTTTAATCTTTTGCATCATTATGGTTGATTCCATTTATGATGCAAATTATCAGTAGCTTCCTATCAATCAAACCGAAAGAAGAGAAACATCATACGTAAAAAGTCTTTCAAAATCCATCGATTTTTCACTTAAGACATCATTTGCACCAACCATTAACAAAGTTGATGATCTAAAACGAAGCTAATGATTGTTTGGAGGGTATCTTTCACAATCACTGACGTAGTGATCAACATGAAGCGAAATAAAAAATGGAATATAACAGGTGGTCTTTGCAATTCATACCGCGAATACCTTGAATTCTTTGAAAAATAGTCCATGTATCTCAATAAACAGGTCATAAAAATGTTCATTTCTTTAAATTTGAACATAATTATCAATTCATTTTTCAAACTTAAGTACTCATAAAATCCACATTTATCTTAAACATAAATTCCTTTGGTAAAAAATTTATAAAGAACTGGAGCGCATTAAGCTTATGTTATTTAAAAAGAAAATTCTCATTTCCTGATTTGTTAACTAAAAGCGAATTTTGGTAAGCTTATGGTACATCTAAGAAATAAAATGAAATGAAAAAAAAAAATGAACTATCAAAATATTGACATTTGCATAGCATTGAATTCTCTTTCTAAATAATTTAGCCATTTGGCAGAGAAAGAAAACAGTTTATATTATTCACAGTATATCTTTGTAAATAGAAATTGATATAATCTTATTTTTTTATATATCAGAGCATCTAGTAGTACTTAAATCCTAACGTATTTTTCACTTAATTGAATGTTAAAAATTTCAAATGAACAGATTGCTAGAGGTTGTGTTTGAAAGGGATTTTGATGAGTATGGCGATTACACACATTTTGAAATGATTTCTTTCTTATCATGTTATATTATGTATTATAATGTTAAGAATTTTGCTTCATTTTAGATGATCTTTGTTAAAATAATGTTCGTAAAATGGTTTACTCCTATAGAAAGAAGACAAAATAACACGTGAGAACATTCAAAATATATATAGCTCCTTAAGGGAGCTGAAGTATTAATTCCAGAAATATTAGAGGAGTTCGCTTTTATTTCACATTTATGTAGACTCCACATCATGGGAACAGAAAACATATTATAACTCAATACCTTAATTGTTTTAAGAAAACGGAAGCACACACCCACTCACACGCTCTCGACACACAGACATACCTTACAGTGGTGTTCAAGTAAGAAAAAATTAAATTTTAAGGAATATTAAAAGTGATACCCAAGTTTCCCTTACCTTCACATTAATATAAAAATAATTTTGAAACAAGATTATGTAAAACATAAAAAAGATAAAGTGATATCTGTAAAAATATTAAATTAACTTAAATATTCAACAACATCAGAAATAATAATATTAAAATGTGAAATATAAAAATGATTTTCTGCAGAAACAGTCTATTGTCTCTCGATCTGTAAGACTGTCTCTATTTGGTTAGGAATCTTTCTAAAGAATGCTTGCACACAGTATCCTTTAAATAGTAGAAGGCTCACCAAAATTATCAAATTGGATGTAAAATAATGGAATAATAAATTGAACTTATATAATAATAAAATATCAACATAGTTCTGATTTTTGTATGTAACACTTGAATCTGAAAATAATAAATATGAGATTCAAAATACTCTTATTATAATATTAATACTCAAAACAAATGACATAAAAATGTGTAATTTCAAAAGAAAAACTTTAACCCACTAGTTAGCCAATTAGTGGTGAATAATTCAAACTTGTCCACCAATTTCTAGTAGTGGATGAAACTTAATGACCTAAAATTAGGACATCAAGAAGGGGGACGTAATTCTTATTATCTTTCTACTCTCGTCCAGGAATATTTAGTTCCAAAGTGGAGAACAACATATTCAGGATAAAAATAGAAAAAGATATAAATTAATTGTGAGGTTGACCCTATACTCACATTTCAATAAGACTGAGGTATTTGAATTTCTGTTGTGATGGCGCCTATCACATCATCATCATGAAGAAAAGAAAAACTAACTCTTAAGAATGGAGAAAACGGGTCAACCTAAGTTGTGGTTTATGTGGAAGAAACATGGGAAATAAAAGAATTTTTTTAAATTTAAATTATTATTCATGACTTAATTTTAATTTTTCTGGAGGATGGTAAGCTCTTCATTTTGATACATGGGCAATATCAGTAGCTTTGCTTGTTAATGCGTTTGGTTTAGTTATATCATAATTTACATCTGAAATTTCCGTTACTATTTCGTATTCTTCTGGCTTCTTCTTCTTCTGGTGGATAAAGTTGATTTTGAGTTAAGGAAGAAGAATAAGGTAAAGTGCTAAATAACAAATATGCAGGAGGAAATTTTGTAACTGAATGGGGTGTTGAATTGTTTTCATTGATTACTTGTTCTAAAAGTCAAGACCAAGGAATTTCAGTAGGAGAAGAATTGACCTTGCACTTTAATTTAGTTACTATTGACTGTTTAACTCTTTCGCATTTCCCATTAGTCTGTGGATGATGCGAAGATGTTAACAGATGCTTGACACTGTAATTTCTGAGGAAATGTTTGAATTTAAATGAGGTAAAAGCACCATTTCTATCAGTTAATAATTTGAAAGGAACCTGAATTTGGAAAAATTGCTTTAATATATTAATATAATTTTTAGAATTTTTATTTTTGGAAGGAAAAGCCCAAACATATCTAGTAGCATGACTTATTAAATTAAAATTATAAAAATTTGAAAAAAAAAGAAATAAAATTTGAATATATTGAAAATAAATTAATTAAATTGAAATTATAGTTTAAAATATCATTACACACACACACACACACACGCACATATATATATATATATATATATATATATATATATATATATATATATATATATATATATATGTGTGTGTGTGTGTGTGTGTGTGTGTGTGTGTGTGTGTGTGTGTGTGTGTGTGTGTGTATATATAAAAGGAACGTAATAGCATATTTTAAAGAAATATATGCTAACTTAGGCAAGTATACGAAATATAAACATTTTATATATTCGGTGTTAAAAGAATTATTATATGTAAATTGTATTGGGTTTATTAGACAATATCTAATTAATTGAAAAGAAGCATTTTGAAATGTAACGGATTTCAGAAAACAATACATGAAACATTGTTTTTGCATTTTTTAGAAACTCGTTATGTATTTATTGTACAAGGATTTGGTAAGATCTTAAAAGAATTTTTAAAAATCTATTTTGTAAGTTTTTTCAATATGAAAGCACCTTTTTTTATTGTTGGATTCAAATATCATTAAGTAGTTGTAATTATATAGCTACATATTAATAAGATTAAAATTGTAGTCTTCAATTAAAAAAAAATAGTCATCTTTAAAAATAAAATTAAAATTACCTACTGTTTTAAAAAAGCTTATGATTCCTCATAAAAGTGCTATTAATTTCTGGGCAGCATTAATAATGATCATATTCACTTTTTCCGTTTCCACAGAAATAAACTGTAGTGAGAAACTATGGAAAAAGCATAATAAACTGAAAACTGATAATTGGAATTTAAAACAATTTATGTTTAAATAAAATGTAATATTTAGGATGAAATGAGACAAGAATATTATAATAGTATTAGAAAAGCATGTGTTCGAAAAGAAATCTTATTAAGGCTTAGAAATATGAGTAGTAAAAACAATTCCGCATTAAATCAACTTTATAAATATTTTTTTAAATGATACAGTTTTTGCTAAGTGATACTAAAATCTGATGGAAATAATTCTTTTTTGAAAAAAAGGAAATAATAGCTTATTTAAAACATAATCTACATTTTATCACAAAAACTCCTGTTTGATTTAAAAATATAGTGATGAGAAAATGTTTTTTTTTTTCCAATAATGCTTCTTTACTCCGTATACAAAAATTTGGAATATGGTAGAAATATTAAACAGTTTTTCATAAATGTTTTTCGATAAACTTTTTTTGTCCTTATAATAAGATGTTTAATGCATGTGTCTTGCAGAATTTCATGATTACTCGAGTCCTAGCTATATTTCTTCTTTCATGATAAAAAATAAAGTTTATGAAAACTCAAAGTACATAGAAGCTATTTTATCCTGCATTTCTTATACGTGAGGCTGAATTAATTTTTTCTTTGTCTTTTAATTCCAAGAAAGTCACATAAAACGTAATGACTTTCATGCCATCTTATTTTCTCTTAAAGTTTAGTTTATCGATAGAAAAATCGGAAGCCCTTTTTTCTGCTAGGACAAAATATAATGCCTCCATTCAAAAAAAAAAATATTTAATAAAAAAGAAACTAAAAAAATTCCCTAGTTCAACATCTTTTACAGTTATTCAATCTTTTATCATAAAAGCTTTTGCTTTCTATTCATTAATATTCAGAAGAAAGAAAATTAATCAATGCTCCTTTTTGCAAAGAAATAAAAAAAAATGATATTTTGGTTTAAATAAGCAAACGCTTTTTAAGGATGCATGGCCACGAATTCGGATAGTTTATTGGTGTTAGATATACCTGTAGCAATTCTGAACCAATCTCAGGATGGATTTTTTAAAACTTTGAGCTATGGTCAGATGACAAGAATATACACAGATAGATAATATATTTAATTTTGAGAGATTTAATTTTTAAGTTACATAAAAAGAGCCGAGATGGGGAATTTTGAACGTATTCAGTTAGGAAGATTTGATTAAACAAAAAGTGCATAAAGAACAAGAAATGCTGTTAGTATCATTTGTTATTTATTATATTTTTGATGTTTGTAAGGATAAAAATAAAATTCAGGCTTGAACTAATCATTGTTTATCGAAACTGTGCAACTTAAATTCATGAGATGCATGACTACACTAGTAATTCTCCTTTCTTGTTTATTGTTGAAAATGAGTTTCAAATAATAATAATTTTTTAAACGGAAATTAGTCTCAAATAGTTAGTTAAACAATGAAAACCCTTATAGCAAAATCTCGGTATCTTAAAAATAAATTAATTTCATTTGATTTGAACATAATTCCATTTGATTGAGTTAACATGAGTGCAACTCGTAGTCCTAAAATTTAATTTTTTTAAGATGCTAACAAGCAAAATATTCAAGAAATATTAGAAATATTAAAACTACAGTCAAGACTTGCTCATTGTCCCCATGCCTTTTTTTCTCACTCTCTCTACAAGCCAAAAATGAATTTGGAGAAATTTCCTTCTCGACAGTGTGTTAGATATGAGGAAATCTGAGCGAGTTTCGTATATAAAAATATTTTTATAATAAAAAAAAATATTGTAATTTTAAAAGTATTAAATTTTTATTTTATTTGTTAAAGGAATAGGCCAGATAAAAGAAAAATCACTCTATAAAATAATAAATATGTTTGAGATATCCCTAATATAAGGATAATATAATTATTAAGAGTCTAATAAAAATATTATTTTTTGAAAGATGAGGCCATAACGACTAGTTTAAAATTTATTCATTGAATAGACTCATAAACTAGAAAAAAAAATAGATTTCACTGAAATGACTAAACATTTATTTAACTGGATGTGATTTTTTTTTCCTTCAAAGTATTGTTTTGCATTGAAGGAAATGTTAATTTTCTTCAAATAATAAATTTTAAAAGTTTAAAAATTTAATAAAGAGGATATAAATAAATTCAAATTTAATTTGTTTTAATTATTTCGTAACTGTAAATACAGAATCTAATGCGCTAAATAAATTTTCTTTTTACTACAGTTGTATTAGAAATGTGAAACTAATATTTCATAATTAATACTTAATTTCAAATACAATTTCTTTTCAAAACTTTTTTATATTTCCATGAAAACTCTCTCTTTTTTACTAGGTTCTGATATATAGTACATGCAATTTTACAAAATGTCCAAATCCTAAATCTACAAAAATATAATTTGAAATACATGTATGTTCAATAACTAACTTACTCGAAGTCCGAATAATGTATTAAGAATATTAAAAACTGAATACAACTAAAATTAGTTTATATATATATATATATATATATATATATATATATATATATATTTCTTTGCATTTTTAAAATATGTTAAAGAAAATATACATTTTATGAATTAAACTATTTGAATTGAAAAGTATGGCATATAATCAAACTTAAAAAATCAATCCTCTATAACAATGCAATAAACATTATTTAAAAATAATCGAAATCATAGAACATATTTAATTTTTTGTAATATTTTGCTAATTAGTTAAATCATTGTATATGAACAAAATATAAACCTGCCAGATTGCGTGCATTTCAGTAGGTTCTAGTTATCAAATAAAGAAGATTAGGTTACCAAGAAAATAAAAGGAGGTCTTAACAGTCATTCCGTAGAATAAATGAAAAGCGTTTTGTTAATGACATATTAAAAAATCATTAAGTAATTCCAAGGAATAAACGCTATTCATTTTTAGGTAGTTTTTAGTTTCACTATCTGCAAGGATCGAAATAAAAAAGTCCACTCAGATTCAGATTGTTGTATATTTAGAATTGCTATAAGCTCTAAATGATTGGGCACCCGCGATGATATGGTGAATGGCAAAGGTACCTTATTTATTCTTTCTGTCAGTGGTATAGGTCTATTTATGCAAGTACTGCTTCTTTGGAGAATTGGGTGACCACATGCTCTAAGCAACGTTTAGCTCTCTCTCTCTCTCTCTCCTTCTTTAGCCACCTAAGAAGGCATTTATATTCAAAGAAAGCTCTTTAGTGTCTAAGAATTCTTAACGATCTGGTATCAAGGAAAAACTCATAGTCATAATTAAATAATAAACCACATACGGACTACTCTGGCCCGCCTGAAGGCAAATGGAAAAACTTGAATGACCGTCAGCAACAGCAACACTGACGGGACATGTGGTTGAGTCCTAAACGACATCATTGGCCACAGTAAAAACCTTCTCTAAGGAAGTACGTTCCTTCATCGATGGAAGGAGCCAGACCATCACCTTTCTGCGAACACACAAGGGTGGCGAACTACCCTTGTGGAACATACCGGAAGCTTCTCATCCTCACCTACGTGGTGCCCCCGTTATTTTCTTAACCAGTAATAATATGTAACTTTAATTAAAATAAGCATATCAATTTCTTAATAATCATTTACCTTGCATTTTATAAAATAATATTTAATTTTTCTTTAGCAACTTATTAATATAATATATATTTTTTTAATTTTATATTTCAATCAATTCTTTTTTATTTCTGATCAAGCAATAAACAAATAGCGCTTTATCACACGTTTCTTCACAATATGTATCACTATTTTCATTCTTTCAACATCTTGACATTCATTTCTCCAATTATAAAATTGGTGTTAATTATTTATTTTGTTATATATTTTAAAAATTGTCTCCTGTCATTATATTCTAAATATATTGTTTTGTATTTTAATAAAATTTGGCTACTTCAATAGTAAACTGTATGTTAACTCCAGGAACTGTAGCATTGTATTGTTGTATTAACATGTAAACTTTCGTGTTTTAATAAGTTTTGTTGAAGTTTCTCGGTTCGATTTTTTTTTATTTTAATTATAATTACAATTTTTGTTCAATCTCACATATTTATAAAGTTGAGTTATATTCATTAATATTCATGAAAAAGATATCTTGATTTTATTCTTTAATGCATTTTTTGGAAATGCGATTATAACAATTCAAAATACTTTTCGGAGGAAAGAACTGAAAGAAGGAAGGAACTATTACGCTATTTTGATTCTGTGAATATTTCTCAATTTATACAAAATTAGCGGGGTGTATTGTCTTTTCTAAATGTGTCGAAAATGTATTCCCACAGCTATAGAAAAGGTAAATAAATAACATTTTACAAATGAGATGTAATTTTATTTTTTCTAAAATAGTATCTCATTTTATTCTATCCATCTTGAAAATGTGGCAATCATCGCTTGGCATATCCTCTCTTACAAAACATGACTATACATACTAAGCAATTAATAAATTTAATTAAGTAATTAAATAAATTCATTATTTACAGTTTTTCAGTCATTATAAAGAAGGCTCAAACTAATTCTAATTAACTTCATTAAAGCAGCACTAATTACAGCAGAATAGAGAGAGAAGAGAAAAAAATATGTTAAAAATGTTTTGTGTCGTGTAATGTTTATTTTGCACAGTCAATTAATGTATCATTACATCTTAATTATATACAGTCTTAATTTGTTTAAACAGGGAGAGATAAATGGATTATTCAAAAATATCTATAAAGCAACTCTAATTATTATTCTTGCTTTGATGCAACCAAATCCTTTATGATAATTAATGGGAATGAAAACATGTTATGTCAAAGTATAAAAAAAAATATTTTTGCTTCATCTTATTCTCATTTTTTACTGCTTGATTAATTAAAAATATAAATGAAATGCGCAGTTTGGTTACTTTTAACCGTAACTGTCATTATGATCAAATGACATTATGGTTGATATTCACTACAATAAAATAATATTTATATTGATTTCTTATGTAATTAAGAAATTTTCTTTATTGGTAAAGTTCATCCAAGGTAGGCTAGCTAACCAAAGTGTGCAAGCTAATTTTTGAAATGTTATCTTTGTGCTTTGCAAATTTAGAAATTCACCCACCGATTGCATAGTGAGTAAAGAAACGTCATGACTAAAGAAAGTGAATCAATTAAAAAAGGAAATAATTTATATAGTGTGTCTGTTCTCTTAATTATAATTATTCAAAAAGTGGTAGACAACTGCGTACTCTAATTATATATTGTTCTTTGCCGTCGGGATTGGAAACTTTAAAAAATATTCCTCCAGTAACTGAAATTCAGCGGATGTACCTCCAAACTTGCACTGACCAATTTACTTATATTATTGTATTTTATTCATGAACTTAGTTAAATAAACTATACCAATAGGAGTTGCTATTACTATCCTTTACATTGATTATTTTCAAATTGGTATTAGAATTCCACTGAACTAAATATTCCAAGAAGAGGATGGCAATATGCCTGTTAGATTTAAATATAATATCACATTACATAATGCAAGTATTTTATGTGTGTGGTTAAACAACAACAAAAAAACGCATTCCTATAAAAAATTACAGAAAATATTATATGTATTAATTAAGAAAAGAAGACTAAAATGTAATGAGAAGTAAGCTACAAGTTATTAAGTGTGGATTTACCAATACTCATGAAGATTTGGTGTTAAATTGTTGGTATAGGATTTTAAAAAGAACTGCAGTAATATATCATAACATATCTAAGGGAAGAAAAAAAACGACCATTTAGTAAGTCTCTAACAATTGATCTACAGAATTTCAAAAGGAAATTAAACGAATTTTTTGAGAATTAGGTAAAACATTTCCAACTGAAACGGACGATTTTAACACTTTTTCATTCCATCAAAATATTCCAATCACAGTTTAAATCGAAAAGAAGAACCACCTCGATGCTCAAGAAAATACCGTTCGATCTCAAATACCCCTAATATAACAAGTATTCACTGTAAAAATTCGATTTTCAACACTCGAAAAAAAAAAGTGTTGTTTGCGGGAATATGTTCAAAGAGCCTTTAAATTTTTCCCATTGAAAAATGATAAAAAAAAAATGACATACACATGAAATTGAGATGATTTGTTCAAATTAGAAAAACAGTGCACAGTAATTTTACTCAAAGCAAGTTATTTTAAAGCAAAACATATTCAACATGCCCCCCCTAAGAAATTAAACAAGTAAGAAACGTAACTACGCCTATTACAGCTAAGTGTAGCATGTCGGCATCTATACCACCAATAAACCATCGAATGACATATTTCAGTTTTATCTAAGTTCCCAGTTCCATGAGACTTTTATATGCTGAAAAATGAAAGTCCGCTGGAATATGTTCTGTTGATCGTGAGGGCCACATAATCTTACATCCTCAGCTTATCTCTCGGTCCTCAGAAAATGGGCACCATCCTGCATGAATGTGATGGCAAGTTTTTCACATCTTTGTTGCAAAGCAGGAAGAACGTGGGCTCAGGAAAGCTCAAGATACCGTTCTGAAGTGACATGACAGGTTTTCCAAACGTATCAGGACAACTGTCTTCAAAAAAGAAAAGGCTTAGTATGATGAACACGGTGAAGCCACCACCAAACTGCCGCATGCGGAGAATATAAAGGCTTAGTCACGTACTCAAGGGAGTTTGAAGTCGCCAATTGCATATTCACGACACTAGGCAAGGGAATGCGGGCTTCATCTGTCTATATGATGTTCAGCAACCGTTGTGAATCACGTTCAATTTGTTCCCTTATTACAAAGGCTTGACATTCATCGGAATATGATGGCAATAATTGGTGAAGTGCCTGTATCTTGTGCGGATACAGTTTCAAGATATCGTGCAGAATGCATCGGGTCAATGTTTCCAAAATCCCCGTTACTCTTTAAGCTTCACGTGCATTACTACTACTCGTTGATGTCTCGGCTGCCAAATTTCCCTTGATACTTTGTACAACATGCACGCGGTCCGCACTGACAGATGGTCCGCCATTTCGTGAACGATCTTCCAAACTCCCCATTTCCTAGAAACGGCGAACTAAATTCAGTATCCTATTTAATGAAATAGAGCTTTTATTCACCTTGATTCCTTTCAACACGCGGAACTTCTGCAATGATTTAATCATGGATTCAGTTTTTTATTGAAAAGTTTAACCATTAATACTCGATTCGGTAACGATAGCATGATGCTGTCATAGAATAATGGATCCATTTCCAGCCTTGTGTTTCATTGCTAGGTATTCTGATTTACATTAAGCTTCTCGATTTTTCCTGTGTGTAAGCGCCATCTTTCGGTCAATTTTTGAAACATTTTAATTTGGAAAAAAAAATCTAAAAACTTTTTAAACATATTCTTGCAAATCCTTTTTTTCGAACATTATATTTTTACTATGATGCTTGAAGTCTGCACGAATTAAAGTCTCATTCTGTATATATAAAGTGCAATCAAAAAATTTAATGTATGAATAATTGAAAAATTTAGTGAAGTATTAATTGTTCATTGATGAAGCATTATATTATTGAAAATAAAATGTATAAAAGAAATTAAATATAAAAGGAAGTTACGTTTTGAAAATGTTTTTGCTTTATGTTATCCAATTAGAACTAAAAGGCCACTGAACATTTTACTTTCTTCGTTTTCTCTTTACTCTTTGAAAGAGAGTCTCGACAATGAAGCGTGAAAGATTTTTCCATCATCAGAAATTCATTTATACACACATCAATAGCTTTCAATCATTCTCACAAGAAGAATCCACAAATGGAAAGTCATGTTCTTGGTGAATTTGTGAAAGGCTACTGATAAATTCAGGCAATGTATTTTAATAAGAATAAGTTCCATTAAATATATACGTCCTTTGCGAAAGAATGGTTAAAGATACTAGTTAATATTACACGATTATGACATTTCATTTTTTGTATTAAAATGTTTTTCATTAAAATTAAGATATATTACCGATATTTTCAAAGATGTTTTTAAACGCTTGATTTATCTAAAAATATGATTCCAATGTTTTTCATTATTTAAGCAATATCTTTTTCCTGTGAATTACAGTGTTTTGAACGTATACCATATTATCTTTAGTTTAGAGGTAAAACAGAGTTATATAAAACTTAATTGATGATTATTTTTATGCAAAATTCATTCGATGAAAGAAAAATTGCTATCTTCTCTTAAAATGTGCAAAATTGAATATTGGATATTTATTACTTTCGAACATCACGTGCCATGATATGGAAACGATTGTTAATTTAATGGCTTCTCGTTATTACGATATAAGATAAAAGAAATTGGCTAAATGACAAGATCATTTAAAATTCCAGTTCTGTGTTATAGATATATGTATTATTATGTTTCATAAATCATTTATAATTTTATGTTAATGAAATTTTTCCTGACTCACTCGAAATGGTATATACCTTACGGTCAGTACGATTTATAAATTAGTATTATTAGCACTAACCAGTAAATTAGGTAAATCTTTAAAAACGATATAACCTCTTATTATTATTAATAACAGATTAATTACATAATCAATAATATATATTATCTGCCAAATTTTGAAATCCAGCATTCTAATAATACCAAAGAATTTTACAGAATGCGTAAAACTGGCCGGCAATCTATAAAACGATTAATATTTCACACCATTTCTAGGCATTTTCTAGGCTTAAATTTTGTTTTGTATCTTTGTTTTAATATTTTGAAAAAACTGTTTAACGGTATTCAGTAATTTATCCTTATAAGAATTGTATATATGAGGAATGCACGTCTTCTAATTTACAGGCTTATTACGGCCTATTTTAATATTTTGTAAAAACTACTTTTTTCATTCTATAGCCTAGATATTATGAACTACAGAAAGGCGTGTAATTATTCTCATGTTTTATACTTAGCCTAAAAAAAGCAGGCATTCTTTAAAATAATTAGATTTTTTTAAATAGAATGTCGGTGATTCAAGCACCGATTATAGCATATATAATAAAAGGCAAAATCATTACCATTGAATTGTCTTTGTAAATTGCTGAATGTAAAATAGTACTAACAACTAGCTTTCTTTTACTATTCTCAATATATTCATATGGCAGTATTTATTGTTAAAAATTATCCACCTTATTTACATGTTTTTTTCGGAAATAAATATTATCCTTATTTTTCATTATCTTGTTAAATTACTGTAGAAGCTTTATATTTGTTCAGAATATATAACTTCATAAAAATTCAGCAATTTTATATTAATGATTAACGATAAAGTTTCCATTTAAATAACCGAATCAACCATGATAAATTTCCTTATTTACTCGTTTAACATTAAAAATTATTTCTTTAATGTTTTTTTTTTTTCTGAAGGAACGATGAGGGAATTTTTTACCTATTTTTATAAAGATGAAGGATATTTTGAAACTGTCTGAAAAAAACAAAAAGACTTTTATATTTGAGTGGATATTATGTAAAATTGCGCCGTTAATTTATAGTAGTTAACACAAGAGAATAGCTCTTCGTTCGACTCGACAGAAATTGAACGATGCATAAATGTTGGTAATGAACTACTAGAATCAAACGATTGCATTTCAGTTGGTATTTCAAGAATTAAGTGTCAACAAAGAAATTTTAATTAGGATATTAAATGAAAATTAATTTCAAAAGCCTTTCAAATGCGGCGAATATTTTTTTTATTCATTAGTATTCAAACTTGTTACATTTTTTCCCTAGAGATTACACTTGTTGACTGTAACTATTTTCCTCATGCTATTTTAGAATACATAGTTCAGCAAGTATTTTCCTAAGACTTAACGACATCACTTAATTTATTATTTTTTTTACTCTAAAACCAAGAATAAATTTAAACTAATTTGAAAAAGAAACAATTTTGTAACAAATTATGCTCCCCTTAATTATGTAATTACTCTCTATAAACCATCCATTAAGTAGGAAAAGTATTTAAAAATTCCAGACAAAATAATTCGTACAATGGCCTGAAAAATTAATTCATAGCGTTGCTTTATTTGCAAGATGGCAATATATTTCCGCCTTTTCATGACTTTAAAGTCAACGTTGACGGGAATATTAATTGTTTTTGCGTCTAATTATTCCCGCATAATAGAAGGAGTGCTTTTAAGAGACTTTCGACTAAACTTTCAAGTCGTCTTTGCAAGCGAACTTCAGGAAACAGATATTTGTTAAATTACAAGTGCTAGCAGATAACGAAACTAGCTCGTTAAGAATCTTCTAAGCGGTTCCGTAGTTGGAGAGTGAGGAAACATGGGCACGGAAAAATATTATTTAGAAGATCCATTACTATCTTCAGATAAAATGATCTAATTAAAATACCTTTTTACAGATATGCTAAGAGCACAACTACATCATTTCTGAAAGATAGACTTAGAGTAGTAGTATAGTAAAGATATGTTTTTGCCAATAGTATGTATCAATTGTATGGATCGAATACAATTATTCAAAGGCGTTTTGAAGTATCTTTTTAAACATCCCCTAGTTGTATGACATGGATAAATATACAAAACAATTATTTAATCAATTTAAATTTTTTAAAATATATTTTTTATTTTAATAAATGGTAAAAAGTTGAAACAACCTATTAGAAAGTAGATATAACGCTAAAAACTTTCCTTCTCTTCTTCAACTGTATAATATTTATGCAAAAGTGATTTCAATTAATAACTAATTTTCCATTAATAAATCAATTTGTTATTAGCGGTGGATCATTTAACACAAGATCTAATAAATATTGTTGAGGATAATGAGCCTATGTGGTTCAACTCAGTAGGCTTAGTTTAGGCTATCATGTTGTATACGTTTCGGATCATGTTATAACGTATCTATAGGAGTCAATATATATTCCAGACAATACAAGATCACTTTTAATCATTTATTGAGTGTTTCAATAATAATGAAATGGTATGGTAAATTATAAGGGAATATTTTTGAGCAGAAAAATCGCAACTATTTAATAATCTGTGAAACGGAAGATATAAAGTAACTATTGAGTAATTATAACAGATCACAACATTCACCCTGGATTATATAAATTATTTTTTAGTGTATTGTTTTCTCCTATTTTTTTTTTTTTCATTTCACTCCTTTATCTCCTTTATTATCTCCCCGTGAATTTATATTTTCTCTTTATTTTCCCCCTTTATCATTAACTGCCTTACGTTGAAAGTTACTGTCGCAAGGGCATTTAGATATTATGCGTATTTGATTTGTTCTGAAACTTGTAACAAAGGTAAATAAAGTTCATATGAATCGCGTCGGCATTCATTTAAAAACTGCAATTCAATTTTTAATGTCATTTGAAAAATATTTGAAATAAATTGAATATTTTTTTATGAAGCATCCATGAACATAAAGTGATTAAATATAATCAACGCATATTATTCTTCAGGAATTTCAAGAAATTAAATATAAAATGAAGCTTTAATCAAAAAAGGCAGCTCAAAATCTATTTTACCCATTAGCGAATGAAGGCTAAAAACTAAAGAAGGCAGCCATCCCACAACAAATAAATAAGGTAATCCTTATTTTCTTCTCATATGAATCGCGTCGGCATTCATTTAAAAACTGCAATTCAATTTTTAATGTCATTTGAAAAATATTTGAAATAAATTGAATATCTTTTTATGAAGCATCCATGAACATAAAGTGATTAAATATAATCAACGCATATTATTCTTCAGGAATTTCAAGAAATTAAATATAAAATAAAGCTTTAATAAAAAAAGGCAGCTCAAAATCTATTTTATCCATTAGCGAATGAAGGTTAAAAACTAAAGAAGGCAGCCATCCCACAACAAATAAATAAGGTAATCCTTATTTTCTTCTCTCTAACTTGTTTAGTACTTAGAATATCATAAAAAAGAAGCATCTACAAGAAGCATCTGAAAAAAAATGAGCCGATGTATATACAAATTAATACCTAGTGTTTTAAACATGGAACTGGACCCTTATTGATTGAAGATACAAGTCATCCTACGTACCTTCAATAACTTGTGAATACATAACAACACTTCTATAAATAAAAGGATCATGCACCATACCGCATTTTCCATTTTTTTTTCTATATCTCTCACCCTCCCCTCTCTCTTTATATATCAGAACATACAAAAATTTATAATATCCAACTGAGAAGGGTGGGGGAAAATACATGCTATTGAAAAAGTATCAATCGATAAGACAATTTTAAGAAAGGGAGTGGAAAGTATTACATGTCATCCAATTCCTTAAAAAAAATTTAAGGTATGAGAAATAAAAGGTGAATAAAATTTCTAAGATTGTATGCTTAGGGAAAAATCAATTATTTTGAATATCTCTTCAATGTCGAAAATAGTATTGTAATTTATGAGTAAATTTATGAAGTATTTTTTTTTAAATTATCCGAATACTTATCTAAATTAAACTTTTTCCTTTGGAAGCAATCAGAAACATCCCCATCATCTGCATTTCCTATTTTCTGCGAATACACGTTAGTGAGACAAGAATTTTAAAATGATTTTGATAATAAAAAAATGGATTATGATTAGATTAGAAGTATTAGTTAAGTTGATTCAGAAACTTACTTATATTTGTTTTAATTAAAAATTTTGCATCCAGATGTCCAATATATCCTTTAATCGTTTTCCCCATTTTCTGAGTCATTATTTAACCAATATTTTACTTTTCCATTTACAATAATCCTCTTAATTTTGAATTCAATATAAGAGTAAGGAGCGGGATGTCCATTCTTTTCCTATAATGGTCATTATTTCGATACAATAAACCATTGATTTATTATCTATGTTATTGAAATATACCTTCATATAAGTAAGACCAACAAACTCAACAAATATCATTTTTGATTTTATAAATAAATTCTGACTTTGCACAAATAATTTTAAAAGCGAAAATAGACAATTGACTAATATTGCAAAAAATATTTACTGTTGAATTATTTTTTCAAAGCACAATTTGAAACAAAGTATTGCTGCCAACTAAGCTTAGAATTAAGATTAAAATTATTTCATTTGAAATGGTTATTCTTGAAGGAAAAATTATTTTCTAAAAATAATCATAGTAATCCCAATAGCTGAAAGGATTCCACATCCTACCATGTTTGTATAAATAGATTGTTTATACATTAAAGCTTAAATTTTTCTGAACATTTAGTATTTTATTGTAAGCATTCATTTATTTTAATCTTTAAGCTCTTCGAAGCCATCGACCTAAATTTGGTATTTAATGATATGAATATAATGAAAGAATTCCAGTTACTGAATTGAGAGCATTGTTTAAAGTAGTTTGGAATTATCTTGTGAATTTTAATAAAAACCTTCTTTGAATTGGCTAAATCTGCGTATTTGTTCAGAAATTATATTTCCATATCAGACAATGGCGACTTGGAGTACTGAATTTTCAATTGTTATTGAATAAAATTTAAACATTTCTTTTATCAATGTTCCTTGTTTTATTCTATTGATCAGTTAAAATTGCTTATAGAAGTTTTTTTTTATTATAAAGACACAAAAAAAAATCGATAGATAAATCCATATGTTATTCATTAGAAGTTCAAGATATTTTAAACTATTGCTAATTTTAGTACTAAAATTATTAAATTTAAACATGAGTTTCTATTAAAATAGTTAACATTTTCTCAGAAAATGTATGTGTTTATTGATCCAAAAATCATCAGTTGTCATTTTTCTAATGTCATTTGATTTAAAGAGATGCAATCCAAAAATTTTTTGATAACATTTTAATAGTATTTTCTTTTAAGTCGTCTTTGTTTCTATCACAAACCTTTAATTCTAAATTTCCAGTAAAGTCTTCAAATAAAAGAATCATCCTAATTAATCAACCATAAAATAAAACATATCTATAATAAAAATAAGTCTGTGTGTGTGTGTGTGTGTGTGTCATTTTATTACTCGTTTCATAATGTGTTGGCGCTCTACAGGTCAAACCACTTGACCTAGATGTTTCAATCTTCATAATAAAAATATTTACAGTATTTTCATATTTTCATTATTGTGAATGTAACCTAAATCATTTTCATTATTTTATTAAATGCTTGTTCGAGTGATTTCCTTCTGTTGTTGAAGTCTAAAGAAGGATTCTATTTAATATCTATTTAGTTTACAGGATGAATAAAGAAAATGAAGTTCCAATATTACTAAAAGAAGATAGATGAACCGGACATAGCAGCGCTATGATGTCGTGGAAATGGTCTCTATAAGAAGAAGCTAATATATATACAATAAACACAACATATGTAAGACAATTAAAATAACACGACTTTTATGTTGATGGAAAAAAATTGAATGGTATCATAGACATGAAGCTTCATCTAAATGATTTTAAGAGAAATGAAATATAACGAATATCTCCAAATAATCAACAGGTATCCAACATTTATTAGTGCTAGATGGCATAGTATTTATTAAGAAAACAATGCCCTTAGATATTTCTATAAATAAATAGATTTTTTGCAACTTTTTTTTGATATTTCAAAATTACAGTATATAAAAATAATGGCTTTTGGAATAAGTTCCTATTTTTAATGCTATTCAGATATAATGAACAATTTTCTTCTAAAGGAGTGAGTGCAATTAAAAATGTACCTCATTTGAACTTAAATAGCATATAAAATTGCCAGTTTAAAATCTTTTTACATATATTTTTTTGTTTCTTCTATTTATTTTATTTCCTATGGCTATTACATGCTACAAAATGTTACATACATTAAAAAACATATATATAAAAATTTACATCAAGATAACATTACTTGCATTCATACAAAAATCATATACTTTCTTCAAACATTTTTAGCGAATCAATATTTTAATAAAGTTTATTTCGATCCACCCATAATAGTTCTGCACGTTAAAGTTGGAATTGCATTCTTACTTTAGATGTCATTTTCAATTTAACTAACCATTTTCAGTTTTATGAAACTCACCCCAACCTCTTCACGCGAGCCAAACGGTTATATGTGACTTACTAATTTTCCAACCCACAGGCCTTATTAGAATAAGTACATATAAATTCCGTCATATCTTCGACTACAACTCCCTAAATTGCGCTTTGAGTGTTCTCTGATGTGTACATACGCCGAAGACGATGTTCCAGAAATTCGAACACAATTCACTGCAAACGAACTCAACACGATTCTTAGAAATCCCTCTGTGGCCAAGCACTTCGCTTCACTTCTACTCCACCCCTTCTTCGTTCCCTCCCGGCAGCAGCACGTCGTCTTGGTGCGTATAACAGTGGCAATTTAAGGGGCACTTGTTCGAAACGAGCCCGAGCAAAAGAAAACGAAACTGTTCGCTAAATAGCAATTTGCATCCGATTTCGAGATCTCAATTCTCGACTGCTTTCTTGGGAAAAGTTGGATTCACTGTGAAAAGGACCTAAATGATTGGAATTGTTTACTAGACGGCATTGATGACGACTTCTCTTTGGCTTTTAGTATTTGTTTACGGTAATAAGCGCTCACTTGGCGTTGATGCTGGGAAGGTAGTAATTGAGTTTTGAAAGTGGTTTCCTCAACTGAATATTATAAGTTTTTATTACTCCTCTGCGAAATAAAGAGACAGTTGTTTCATACACGCCGTATCATCGCCAATGTTGTTCAGTTTTAATGATTTAGTCTGTTAAGCAAAAGTTTTGATGCTAGTTATTTCTGGAGTAATTGCTCGGGACATCAATGATCTATTCACGGCATGAATGTTGTGAAATAAAAGAGAAAACATTTAGTAACTTCATAGGGATTTCTACTAAATTTTTATTTATACATTATTAAATATCTTATTAAATGAAATATTACTGATACATCTAAAATAATTTAGAGAATATTATATTATTATCAGTTTTCCTCTATTTTCGATATATAAATCAATTAATCAAGTATACCTTTAACTTTGATTCTTCTAGAATATATATATGTTATATTTTTAATTGCTCTTTATAATTATTTTATAGGCATCTAGTTGCTTTTAAACCTAAAGGTAATTTTCTATTCTCAAAATTGATTACAAGATATTTATTAACGGTAGCAGCACCTTGTATCTACAGACCATTATTTTTAAGCAATTTTTTATGAATGAATTTCTATTAATAGATTGTGCACTGTTGAATATAATATGGGTTGATGACACTGTATGCACATATTATTTCAAATAATGTGTAGTCTCGCAAAAAAAAAAAAGTATTTTGTTATTTTTTTATTGTAAAACCATAAAAAAATGTCTTTCGAAAGGAATTAATGTAACCATAAAGATGTGTAAATGAAAAATGTTACAAGGACCATCAATATTTTAACTTAGAAAAAAACTTCAAAATTTCAAACGACAATACCCATTTTTCTCGTAAGTATCTAAACTATAGCATACGTTCTTACTTTAAAGCAAAGTTTATAAGTCTAGGTGTATTTGTCTTGAGATTATGAACTGACAAGATTTTGACAAACTGATGTTAAAATATTTTTTAAATGTATTTGTATCCTTAAATATAATGTAATTATTGACCTAAAGTTTCTTGGTGTGAAACTACATATTATTATAAATATTTTGCATACATATTAATCATTAAAAAATAAATCGTAATATGCGGAAGTTTTCAAAATTAAAGTTAATTTTTTATTAAAAGTTATTATTTTTTAATTTCGTATTTAGCGACACATTTGAATTTGTGTATAAATTGAAAGTCAAGGCCATTTTATAGAGGAAAGCGAAGTTTCAGCCTATGAGTAATTTTTGGTTGCATTGAATTTTCTGATTACCCGTAAAATGTTGCATTCATGGGAGCACTCACAAAATTCAAAATGCTGACGAACTTCACTTGGAATTCAAAAGCTATTGATTCAACCCTTTTTTAAAAAATTCAGTTAAATTGAATGATTTATAAGGTACTGATTCATATTTTAGTTTACTGCTATTTTTTGAGAATTAAATTGGATCATTTTTAAAAATATACTTGAACAAATAGCAATTGCGAATCAAATAAAATTTTGAAACTATAACTTTCAATTTTCTTGGATATTGAAATATGTATTTGAAAAATAAAACTTCTAAGCATTTATTTTGGCAATCAAAATTGTCTTATAACAAAAATTGCACTAAATTTTTAAGGTAATTCACTTTTAAATTATTTTTTAAAGAAGTGGTATTTGCAAAAAAACACAAGTTATTATAAGTGACTTTCTTCGTAAAGTATTTGCAGATCTCAGTTATATGAACATTCGTAATTTATCAAATAAGTTTATTTAAGTACAAATAAGTGTAAGCATTGTTCTCATATTAATTTTAAACTTTTAAAAATGAATGCGAAAATTAAACCTTTGTCTATTATCGAACTCAAAAACATAATTAATTTTCCTAAATTACGTTTAGAAGTATTATTACGTTTTGTAACTTTTATTTTATTTTATTGCATCAATTATTAAATTTGATTGAAAAATGACCAATTTAATTGAATATATTTTGTTGCGTTTTGTTAAAAAAAATTGATTATTAGACTGAATACTTCTTGAAAATATCCGATGGGATAATTATTTTCAGTATTATATCTATAATAAATATTTTTATAATTATATACAATAATTAGTGTAATTATATATAATGTAATAGTGTAATTATATATTATGCATTAGCGTAATTATATATAATGATACGTACAATTATGTCAAGAATTATGTCTGCTTCAAATTTCGATTCATTTGAGAAGCATCAAAATATGTGAAGAATAATAACAAAAAGTGAAACAATAGTGGAAAAGAAAGATAATAGAATAAATGAAATAATAGTTATTCATCGCTTTGTGCTCCTATAACAAGCATATAACATTTACACTTGTCTGTATGTAATGAAACCTTTAAATATTTGTACAGAATACAAAATTTGTACAGAATCTAGAAATATTTGTACAGAACAATAAGTTGCCTTTAAAGTGTAGAAGAAAATCAATTTACGTTTATCAGTAAATTTAGTACAGTCTACTTTGTTATAAACGAGTAAATTTATGTGACACCTCATTTCATTTTTATTGATGAATGATGTTAGAAATAGTAATTACTGATAAAAAAACAAATGAATGAAATGTAAAAAAAAATCAGTTAATATTTTCTCTATCTCTTTATCAGTAAGATATTCATTTTAGCACCTAAAGTAATATTTCTTTTAAGCTATAAAAACAAACTGAATATAATATATTTCGCTCATACAATAATTTTTTTATGCTTTCTTTGCGGAAAAGAATCTAATCTATCAGAAATTTTCACTATAAATATTTTATCATGAATGAAATAGTAATTGATTTTTTCAGTATGTAGATTGTTACTTTGCATATGCTTTTAAAATGTCGCAAAAATAAATATAAAAATATAAAAAATCTATCAGCGACGTTCCAGAGAATACCTAAATCTTACAGGTCTAAATATGGAGACAACCTCTCAACAAAAATACTAAATATCGCGTGACATAAATATGGTATATTTACCAAAATTTGTAATGTAGGAAATTTGTTCTTAGGGAATCTAGTAAAAACATTAAAAAAGGGCTTACTTTAGAAATTTCAAATTTAGCGCAGTTTTCGACATGCAAACATTCCCCCTGCAAATATTTTAGGCGCATTTTTTTGGCATATATTACTGTTTATTTTTTAAAGTTTTCATGTACAACGATTGACAACAGAATAAGGGAGGATGTCTCCTTTTTTTCGCTACTAATAATTCATATTGTATCCTTGAAATGATATCGGTTTGAGTAATATTCTGGTTTGAGTAAACGTTCACTTGAATGATTTCAGAAATTTATTGAAGCCTGTTAAAGTTCTGCAGCCTATCGGTAATAAAAAATGATTCATATATATATATATATATATATATATATATATATATATATATATATATATATATATATATATATATATATAATATACTGTGTCATAAAAATCGACGCTTCAGTATTCAGTATTTTAAAATATCGTGAAGCTGATCGAACAAAATCCGGACTGTCACAAATATGGTTCAAACTGCACTGTTTTGAACTCTACACCCACTTTAAGGGATTGTAAATTGAAAGGGGTCGTGAAAAAAGACATGAAATGTATAGACCACAAAATATATCCCTGACTCGGAACACACATAAAAAATGGTTAAATACCAATGTCAGAATAGATTAATGGCATAAAAATTTACACGAGAGGTTAGACTCCAATATATTTCATATGGATAATTTCACTCATGTTGATACTTAGCATGTGGGAGATTATGGACAGCAAAAGCAGTAAGAAACAGAACTATAAGAATCTGTTGAATCTCAGGTTTCAAAGAGTAATTTAAGCCGAAATAATTTGCCTGTTCATTGTACATCTATCAATTTCATTATATGAGATATGTAAAAGAACTGGTATAGTTCTATAAATGTTATGGTTTTTCCCGATTACTTTTACTTATATTCGATTTATATTGTTCTTTTTTTACGAAATATGATAAATTTTAGTAGATAAATAATTTTACGAAAATTAAAATAAAAGTTTTAAATGTGTAAATTATTTTCAGCTACATTTCTGTGAAATTTAAATTTGTTAAATAATTTTTGTTATTCGTTTGAAACATAGTTTTATTTGATTAATTGTCCACATTGTTTAAAATTGACACTAACACATTTTTGGTAAGTACAATCTGAAATTTGAGTTCATTCATTTGAATATTTTGACTATTCCATAAAATGTATCACATCTAAAACTGATTCTTTGAGAAACCATGCATTCTATGACAGAATATTTTTGTTTATGATTTAAGGTGCAGATGTAATTCTCGATCAATGTGTAGATATTTTTATTTAATTATTGGAAATAAAACAGAATTTGTATTAAAGAAATAAATAATAAACTCATAAAAAGATTACAGAATACTTGCCTTTTTCCAGAAAGATAGAAGTGTGTTACATTTTATTTAATACGAAGTCATCATTTGATATTCCATAAGTGTTTCAGTTTTGGAAAAAAGAAGTTCTGAAACTTTTTCCAAAGTTCCAAAAGTTATTTTATTCTCATGAAAGTTTCTGTTTGCCTTAAAGAAATTGAAAATGTATCTCACTGAAATTGAAATGCTCTCCATATCCCATCTGATGCAGCTAGTGCGATGTCTTTTGAATTTTATAATATCAAAAAATATAAACTTATCAATTTCGATGATATTTGGAAATGTTTCAACTTTGTATCGATAGTTACTTATGCACATAAATCTAAACATAAAATTACCACAGAAATTACTTTCAAATTTTTATTATTGTCCAATGAGAATATCAAATACTCCTTGCTATTTTCTTCGCAAAAAAACTTAATCTATACTACATCTTAAATCAAGATACAATCCAATCATTTCCTATTGTTTTAATCATAAATTAACTTATCCATCTATGTAAATCAGTCATATCAAAACGACATTTATATCTAAATAAACCATCTATATAGTATCTAAGCTTTTATTCCAAATAAGATATGTGCATTGCTTTATGCAAACTCAAAGTTCCTTTCCGTTATATAAAAATATATTACTATTTGATTTGGAATTTTACAAGATTTTTTTCCATTATATTATTATTGCATTTTGTATCGCATTTAGTAATAAATGCATAACTTTTCTAATGTAACCATTTCAAAAAAATTATACATGAAACAAAAACTATATTTTCTAATGAACACCGTATTTTATACATGAACAAAGACTATATTAGATTATAAGAGTAAAAAAAATATATTTTTACTCTTTGATTAATGCATGAATATTTATACAGAATATTCATTTGTCAACCAAGCAATAAAATAAGGCATTATGATAAAGTTCAATGTATACATATAATTAATTAGAATGTTGATAAATACATTATTTCAAGTAGCTTTATTTCCTAGAATAGCAACGGCCATATTTTATCCTTTTATATAATTAATGTATCATAGTAAAATAGCAATATTCGAAAATTATTCCTTCAATTAAATATGTTCATGTTGAGGATTACTAATTACTCTCTATATCATAGACATTTTTTTGAAGAAAACAGAAAAGATTCTTTTTTAAAAAATATACTTTTAAAAAGTCAATAATCTTTTTTTTTTAAATTTTATCACATTTTTTGGCAAAACTCATTAGTCTCCTCCATTTTAATTTAAGATATTCAAGAATTCAAATTTTAAAGAAATCATAAGAAATCAAATAAATCCTTAAACCGTAACTCCTATTACATTTTATTCAGATATTTTATTATTCATTTTATGATATATCTTAAAAGTGTAGAGTAATCTTCTCAAAAATGTTGTTTCGACGAAATTAAGGCATTTTTTTTTTGTCACATACGATGCTTACAAAGAATAAGTAAAGAATCGAAATTTTGACGAATCTTCACTTTTCAGACCTTTTAGATTCTGAAAGAAAAAAAAACATTTTTGGATTATTGTTAGTCTCTCTCACTGTAACTCAAAAACGCTACCTAGATGGTGATTGGACTTTACACACATTTGTAGATTTCTATCAAAGTTTGAACGAAGTCTATTCAGAGGAAGTCTGTCTATCTGTATGCTTCAGTATAATTAAACACGATAATTACGGAAAGTATAAAGCTAAATAAATGGCATTCGATATACACGTTGACTACTTAAAATTACCGAATATATAAAGTAAGATAAGTGAAATTTGATATGCAAGTTCACTCCTTAAAATTTATATCAGAATTAAATTTGAAACCAAATACATGAAGGGTTATAAAGGATTGGTGTTCTGTATTTCTCATGGATGTTAATGCGACACATCAAAAACTCAACAACTTGTAACGTTTATCCTTTTCCCTCACATGGCAATTCGTATTCCGGCGAGATGTAACTTCACCAGTCTTTAAGTGCTTATGGACCGCCATATGGGGATCCTCTTCACCAGTAGAGACATTGTGTTTGGTTATTCTTTGTATCCAGATAAAGGACCACAGATGCATGTTTCGTCGTTTCAAAGAGATCCCTCATATCTTCAAGGAAGAAGAACGTCGAGCATGAAGGGACTCCTCATATCTTCAAGAAACGATCAATCACCAACAACCGTTGTCATTAAATGTTTTAATCAGGTGAACTGTAGCCGGTGTTAGCTGTGAATTGATCATAATTAGCATGTGTTCTGGAAGGGTCATCTACAAATATGGATAATGAACAGACATTCCCACGATCGACTGGAAACCACTGAGGAAGCATTGTTGAGCAGTTATTGGGTGATAAGGAACTCAAGTGCACCAATGTGAAAATCAGAGGTGGAGATTTGACGAAAATAAAATGCGGGATTTTGTTTTTAAAAGAGAGGAAAGAAGAGCAGTGAGAGCCGTAGAAGAGACATGGGTGCTCGAAGTTGTTTCTGATTTTGTGATAAGCTCCGTGTGATTTGGGTTTCTATGTTAGGATTCACCCTATCAGGACCGGTAGATTTCTGGAGCTATCCCTGGATTAACCATTTGAGCGAACAGCCTCTTAAATCTTTTTGATATCTAATATCCGACTTGATCGAAGAACTATTTCATGATTAAACTTTCAACTGTTGTGTGAATTATAGTAAAATATATTAACCTAGATGAGAACAAGTTGTTTTTGTGTACATACGACTGTAAATAAAAGAATTGTTTGTGTATGTTGCTCTCTTATTTGATCTTTCAGGATTAAGACCTTACAAACTTAAATAAATGATTTTTTTACTACAATTATTGTTTTGCATGAATTTTGGTTTCAGTTGGTGGTATAAAAGCAGTCCAAAATATAATTTCGTTTACTTGTGCATTAACCGCATGTCAGCGATTAATCAAACATCACTCCAAGAAAATACATTTGAAATTGCAAGAATTCGAAAGAAAATGAAAAATATCTTTTCCAAAAATATTCATTTCTAATGGCATGCAGTAAGTGTAGAAATATCGGCTTTCTTTAACATGTCTTACTATTTCCATTGACCAATTGAATCGATACTTTTATATAAGATTTAAATTTTGGAGGTATCATTTTCATTCATCTAGCTTGTTCTGTCTCCAAGTTATTGTCTCCACATATGTAGGGACAGATGAAAAGACAACCATTTAAAACCGTCAACAATATCCTCAACCATTGGTTTCAACCAATCTGAACAATCATATTGTTTAGATAGGTCTGCAATTTAATTTAGATCTACAATTCCCATGATAAAATAATAACGCGATTTTCTTTTTTCCAGTTAGTAACTTTTCTGTACAACGTATTTCTGCATATAAACAAAAAAAAAAAAAAAATGGACATACTTCCTTTTGCAAATTTCATTTAGAATTTAATACAGTTTTGGTATTGAGATTAACACGTTCATCGCTAAGCATGAATTAGATATAAACTTCATGAAAAAGCAAATATCAATTCTTCCTTTGACATTTTTTATACAAAAAAAAATGAAAAAAAAGTAGGTGTATTCTTCAGATATGTATTAGAATGTTCAACCTATCTAAACCGGCATAAGAGGCAAATTTTAGCCCACAGAAACCTATAATTCTAAGTATCTGATAGACGAGATATCTCGTCGGTAGTGTTGAAAGTGTTAAATTAAACTTTTCATTTATTTTTTCCATATCAGAGGAGACAAAAAAAAAATAGATATTCATCAAATATTTGAGATGAAGCTTTGTGTCGATTCGTTTTTCATTTTATATTTCCTATTCTAAAAAGTTTAAAGAAATCGTTTTTTTATTATTTTTTTTATTTTACTTTTCTGTTGCCATTTATAATAGCCAATTTCCTTCAAGTATGTTATTCTATAGGTATCTTTTTTTCAATATTTATGATTTTGTATGTTGTAATATGCATTGATTAATATGCGATTTGTCCGAAAAGTAAGTCCTGTTTAAAAACGAAGACAATATAGAAACGTTTTCTTAAGCCAGTTTTAATTTTACACTAAGGTTTGGTTTTAGAAATAGTTTTCTAGATAGTTTCCAGTGATGCTGATGCATTTATTAAAGGGCAAGCAGATTTAATTAGAATTTTTTTTAAGAAACTTCCCACCAGTGATAATAGTCATAATTCAACCGAATCTTTTCATATCATTATCACTTTCAAAATACTTATTTCCTTTGTCACGTTTCATGTTCAGGAATATATGATAATCAGATAGCACCAGGCCTAGGTTATAGAGGAGATAATCAAACTGCTACTAGCAAAATTTCCTAGTTTACCTATGAGTGACGCTAGTACCAAAGCATTGTTCCTTCTAATTTCTTGATTAATCATTAATTTCTTATTATTTTGAACAGCACTCCAATATTTTTTGTCTAGTGTAAAATTAAAATATTACCTTCAGAAAAAAATACTAAGCAAAATCTCTTCCATATCCCAAAACACGATATTTTTTTTTTATTATTATTATTAATTGTTTTTTTCAATTTTTACGTTTCGAGAAACCTTTTGTATTTTCAAACCGTTCCAATTACTTTAAAGATTTCCAATTACATGACGAGCTTAACTTTCGTCATCAATTAGTAATTATTTTAAAAATATCTCTCTGTCGTCATCGTAGTAAGAAAAGCTAAAAGAATTGCCAAAGCGTTTGTTTTTTGGGTATTTGTAGAAACCCAAAGGGAAAATAATTCTTTGCATAATAGCTTTTAAAATTTATATACAAACATTGCGAAGTGTTTATTTTCTCAGTTTTTTTTTATCAACTTGCCTTGCTGAAATGCTATTGGTGATTGAAGATTGCTGGTACCGGTATTCGTCGTGTTAGTTGGATGACTCTTGATTAAATTTTCTCAACCGCTTTCTCTCCGTATGATTCGACCATATACTTACATCATTAATATCAGTAACTTGACGAAGAATTGTAACAGGATATATCTTTCTTATATTCATAAAATGAATTGCTGAGTAAAATTATGTTTAGTGATCACAAGAAACTGAAAATTTAACACAAATCGAATGCAACATTTATTTATAAATCGACTCTTGTACAATGCATTAATTTAAAGGGAGTGTTGTGATGCCTAAGACTGAAATGGTATTTTCAGACTAAAGCTTCTGTATGAAAGCACAGTTCTAGCTTTATATACGCTTAGCTTATACAAAAAAAAATCGTACTTTGACAGGAAAACTGATAGAAAAATTCCTCTCGTCAAGAAAGTTATAGCGAAATGAAAATTTCAATATTTTAGCCATTCACTCCTTTTGACAATGATCGGTTAAGAACTGAAAACTTTTTCCCGAAATCTTGTCGTTAGAACCATTGAAATAAGTAGTCTTACGAGAGGAATCTACTCTAAAAGGAAGATATAAAATTACAAATGAAGAAAGAGCTAAATATGTGGGAGTTTTGAAATCTTATTTGCAATGAATTTAATGTGCTTATTTTATGTGAAGATAAACTATTCTAAAGAAATCAAAGGAACATATCCCAAATTATGTCTTCTTTAATAACAACGATAAGTATCGTATGAAAATAAATATATATTTATGTCATGTCAAAAGGTATTTCAGTTATCAGCTTACAAAAACAATCCGCTGAAGACTTTTGATCTCTTAAATAAAATTCTTATTTGCACAATTGAATCAATGTATCGACTGGCACATATTATCATTTATTTGGTGTAAATGCAAAACGTACCAATTAAATTAAATTCAAAAGCCTCAAAAATCCAAAATTAAAACGAAAATTTAAAAGAAGACTTTGCACACGCATGGAAATAAAGAGATTAAATGTAATATTCAATTCCCTTATCTGATTAAGAATTCTCTACCTAAAATTCGCTGAAGATGAAAAAGTCAATGGGTCGAAGAAACCGCAAAATGTTTAAATATAAATTTTTCATTTGAATGAAAGTAAAATAATATTTTGCGTTTTTCATACTATCAAAAATATTTTGAACCGCTCGAAAATATTGTGCTTATTAGTCTGTGTTTAAAATATGTAAACAGAAAGGGAAACAAAATACAATGAAAATGTTATATGCGTGTTATTAAACATAAAATTATATTACGTGATTAAGAAAAAATGAAAAGAAATAAGAGTATGAAAATGCATAAAATGAATGAAAATCTTTTTATACCTTTTATGAAAAGAATGGCGCATGATTTATTATATTCTTGGCACCATGTATTCCTAGAAATATAGGAATCAGAAAATTTACTTCTCATTTTTTTATGTTTATTGATGAATATTTGCAAATAAAAATGTTATGGGTATCCATATTAACGAAGAATAATTAACTATAATAAATTTCTGCAAAAACACTGAATTTGCAAACTTGCAATCTGAATAGATCTATGATGTATTTTCGTTATTTTACACATAATGATCAACTCTGTCCAAAAGCTAAACTGTAATCTGTATTAAATAAAAATGAAAATAGCATATTATTTTTATATAATATTATAATATCAAATTTAGATTTAATTTATAATTAAAATTTATCATATGAAGAGTTGGATTGGACTTCATTTCAAAATACTGAACCAGACTATGAAGATTGTCTGATATATATATATATTAAAAAAAAAACTTATCACAAAGTAAAATTGACAGACAATCTTCATAGTCTGGTTCAGTGTTTTAAAATGAAGTCTAATCCAACTCTTCATTATTTTCATAAATGAATAGAATATTGTCGGCGACTACAGTTCTTAGAATTCTTTGAGGAAAATATTTATATCCAAAGAAAACAGTTAAGTGTTTCTACTACCCATCCGAGAGAAATATTTTACACCAAAAAGCCGGATAAAGTTCTAAGGGAAATTTTAGACGGTGAAAATTCTCTTTCTCATCTTTCAAAACCAGGTGTTTTTCATTAGGCTTAATTTTATCTCTAGCGAAACAGTTTTTAAATAAAACAGTATTGCGACTAGGTGAAAGGGGAAAACATTTAATTAAGGACCGCCTTCAAGTGAAATTAATTTCAGTATCTTGCATATAAAAAATTACAATTTAAACTTTTAAAAATAATTTTAAGTTAAAAGATAGAAGTATTAGAAAGCTGTTAGAATACAATCTTAAGAATGTCTTAAAATGCTGTCCAGGGTTGTTTGTGTAAATGCCAGTCAATAAACTAAACCACAAGTCTAAATTGATTCTAACTTAATAAGAAGTTTATATTGATTTGAACTAAACAGGAATTCTAAATTTGAACTAAATAAGGTGTTTACATTGATTTGAACCAAACAAGAATTCTAAATTGATTTGAACTAAACCAGAAATTACAATGATTTGAACTAAATAAGAAATCTACATTGATTCGAACTAAATAAGATGTCTACATTGATTTGAGAACTATTTATAGATTATTCGAGGTTTAATTTTGGCTTGTTTCTAATATCGAAAGAAATGATTATCAAATCCTACGGATTTCATCGATAATCATAGAATTAATGATAGAAGAGGTATAGTCATAGTTTCAGTTGAAATTTCCCATTGACATTTACAAGCTTCAAAGAGGACTCGAACAGTTGAAAAATATTTTACGCAAATGTTGGATCTCATTTTAATTATTATATTTTAGTATAATTGTTAATCTATCCATTATTATGACATGTTGTGTCTAAACTTGTTAAGAGATTGCATTACAATAAAGTAATACATAAAAAAGAAAATGAAGGCTATTCTGTTAATTATTACGTAACATCATGTAGGATATATAATTTAAACTATATAGTTTAAAAAATTATTTTAATACATGACAAAAATAACATGCACGCAAACTATAAATTTAGAATCATCTTCAAAAGTGTGTTTGTAAAAGCGTTAATTTTTTGAAAGTATTTGAATGGAAATTTAAGAAAACAAATTTAAAAAAAAGATTGAGTTTAAATAAAGTTACTGAATTTAAAAAGTTAATTAATTATAAAATAGTGAAAATAATTACGTGGAAAAATGGCCCCCAAAGCTGTTGAGAAAAAAAGCAAACGCATCGATTAAGGTTTAAAATTCCAGTCAAAATTTTGACGTTTCAATTTTTATTAAATATCTGCTTTCTAAGAAATAATAAAGTACCAAATTCAATCTCAGGCTAAAATGATCTGACCTGTAGAATATTTTAAATATTTTTTCAGCATGCAAATTATTTGATACAACTTGCAGATAGTATGCACCATGCCAACTAAATCAAGTTAAAAGGAATGGAACACCTCTGAATCCCATTCAAAGGATATGACTTTTTCCCATTGTTTCCCATGGCTTTCCTCACTGTTAAGTGATAAGCATCTGACTACATAAACCGTGATTATAGTGTAAAAGAAATTGCATTAAATGTGGTTCCTTGAATAATCTTGATTCAAGTGCCTAAAAATGTAATTGTTAAAATAGAAATAGAATTACAGAGGAGCATTATTGTTAAAAGAGAGAATATTCATTATTGCTATCTTTTGTTTTCGTTACATTTTGCTTTTTTTTTAAATATAAGCAGTTGTAAATGCTTTTAATTCTTAGTATTCAAATTTTATAAGATGCATAGGAAGCTAAAAATGCTATACATTTTCGGGTTCAATCAAATATCACATTTGAATTTATAATTGACAATTTTTTTAGAAAATGTGAAGTATCTTAGTTTTAATTTTTTATGTTTGGACAAGCTATTTCAATTTTCGGTTCTTAAAAGGCCAGATAAGCCTAGATAATGAAAACTTAATATCAAAAGCAATTACTTCGAACACCAAAGTCTGTAAACAATTTCAGAATTATATGTGATTCGTACAATTACATCATTTGCAGAAAAAATTGTATGAAGATTGGCTCTTAAATTTCCCCGGATGAAAAGAACAATCCTGAGTCCATTTGATCCCCAGGCCCATTATACTGAACATCAAAATCCTGAGAACACATAATACACAAATTTCAAAAGGTTAAGTTGGCGTTAGTAATCTGACGCGTATGCGTTCTAAATCCGTCTGTATTTATGTACAATGCTTTCACTGAGATTGAACGAATCAGATGAGCCTGAAAAAGAAAAATAGAAGAAATAAGGAACATTTTCTGGAAGGAGAAGATTGGTGGTCACGTGAATGGAAATAAATCCCTCATAAGCCGAATTCTTCCCAAAAGTTCGCTGGAACGGAAAAGAAAATGAGTAAAAATCCCAGGATTTAATTCGCAGAAAACGGCACTTTCAGAACTGGAGATTTTTTTTCGAAGCATTCTATATATCCTCTAAATCCCCAAGTATAAATAAAAAGTATATAAGATAAAAGCAGAAATAAAACGGTACCGTGTAAAGATTATATTTTTTTTTAAGTCTGGATTCATTCATTCACATGGACAGAGGCTGTATGTGATTTCAAGAAAAACATTTTTTTTTTCGGATTAATAAAAGTAGTTTTATAAAAGTTACAGTTACACTTAAAAAAAATATTTATTTGAATTCAACACGGAAGTATTAATTTTAATCGTTTGGTCGGTATGAGTTCGTAAGAGCTTTTGTTGCGCCATCTATGGGAATTAAAATCAACCATTTTTATGATTTTTAAAGGGAGGAAATATTTGTTACTGCTTCAAATATTCATTGATTTATGATCACGCTGTCAAACGAAAAAATAATGTCAAAATTGGATCTAAGATAAAACTGTAGAATAGCGAACAAAAAGGAAGAAGATATGATTGAAGAAATATAACAGCAAACAAATTTATAATCATTAAGTAGTAGTAAAAAATAAATAAATGAAAAATAAATGATTTTGGATTAATTTTCGAAACTAGCTAATTCCTTTCGCATTATTCAATATTTATTTATTAAACAAACCGTCAATCATAACAAAAATATTAAAAAAAAAAAAAAAAAAAAAAAAAAAAAAAAACAAGCATATACATTTTTCATTTCAGAGAAAAATTTTCTAAGAATATTTTAATTATACAGAAACTAGGCTGAAGAAGATTTTGTCATTCTCAAAAAAGAAATATTTACTTAATTCTAAAATCTGAATACTCTTTTTGTCATGATGTATTTTGGTTCTTGAATATATTTTAGGCTTAGTGAAAATTCTACAGTGTTCCATGGGCTTTCATTACTATTTTTTACCCTCCTGTACTTTCCAATTAAAATTATATAAACAGGCACAAAAAGAATCTAATTTTAAAAAAAATAACGGGAAATACAATAATTCGGTGATTCAATGTAAGATTTTCTTTTTCAATTTCATGAAAATCTTGTATTATTTGTTATAAAAAAATTTAAACCTCTTTAAATATTTTCTTCATAGATTTAAAAAAAAGCAAAAAAAAAAAAAAAAAAAAATGTCGAAATGTGTTTGACTTTAATCCCTATTTTTTTTTTTTTTAATTTTAATTATTATTGTTCTCTTTTTATTGAGAATGTATTTACTCGTAAAAAATAGGAATTATTATATGAACGTTATTGTTACAAACGAGTAATTTTTTTTAAAAAAAAATAACAATAATGTAAATTAGTGTGATGTTTACATTTTGTAATGTAAAATATTATGAAGCAAACAGGAAAAAAAAATACTCAAAATAAATTCATTTTGAACAAGACTTTTGAAATCCCTTTGGATGGAAAAATACTATAATATTTTCAACAAAAAACCATTGCCAGTGACCTGTAATGGGAAATTAAATTTTTAAAAGACTAAGTTTTAATGATTCATTACAGAGAAAAAATAAAATTTAAAAAAATTGTCAAGATTACTTTTTTTTTTTAATCTACACAGGTTGAAGTATCTCAGAAGAATGTTCGACACATTCAAAATTTTCATGACTTAAATATTTAATTATGGAATTCAGTTTGGAATCACAGCTCACTTAACGTGCCGTGCTCTAAAGATACGTAAATGAAAGAAAAAAAAAATATTCCTCAAAACGAGGAATATTATTTTCAGCTCCACCCTTCTTATTTTTCCTTTATCTTATTGAACATTCTTTATGATATCTTATCCATTTATACGCATGACGCTCAACCCAGAGTATGACACCTATTCACCAGTTTCTTAATGGTATTTCTCTTTATTCCATGATTTTATATCAAGCTCTGTTTATCAAAGTAGGGCAGCTGTGATCTCGCTATCCAAAAACAGTGCAAAATACTTAAACCCACATTAAATATTCAAGAAATGTTTGTATGGTTCATTCATATGCTCATCTGGAATTGACATCATTGCTTTTGGTTTATCACAGATGAAAACATTAAATAAAATTACCCACAATGCCTATACTTATTTTGTATTCTATTATTGAAAGTCTTCTGTGTTTTTGTTAGAATAATATTACATGTACTTTCATCAATCATTATTTTATAAAATTTGCCACGTATTTAATATATGAGAAATTTTGAAATCAATATCTTTAACCAAGCAATATCAGGGAAATCTGAAAAAAGTTCAAAAATTCGTCATGAAAGAATTTGCAACTGCTTGCTATAATACTTGCATATACTGCGTTTATTTTTGGGAATAAAAAAGCAAAAAAAAAAAAAAAAAAAATGTAGAACTAAAACTTTTATTTCATATCATTTTTTTTTTCAGAACAGTTAATAACCATAAAAGCTAAACATATCTATGTAAAAAAACTAAAATTTTAATAAAAGATGATTAAAAAATCGTTATTTTTTTAAACTAGTTGTTATCTAGTTGTTAATAGTTGTTAATAACTAATCATTATTTTTTAGTAAATAGTTACTTTAAAATGCTAGTTCGTTTTATGCCTTTTAGTGTTAAATGTATGTGATAAATTATTTTTAAGATCAAACGGCATAATAATACTTATTCAAGATCTAAACATAAACTAATGTTTATAATCTTTTATATTAAAATCAAACTTATCTGATTCGAAAGTGGAACTATTTGGTCTCTATTGGCAACTCACGATTTCCCCATCCTGTTTCACAATGATAGTATAATCTGAGATTATACTATCTATCAATCATTTTTATCTTTCATTATCATTCATTTTACCCTTCATGTGTCTCACCATATATATATATATATATATATATATATATATATATGAATTGAAGGATACAGTCAATCGGTTCTCATAATTCCCCTTGTATATATACTAGAGTATTGAATCTTATTGAGGATATTTATAAATATTCTGTCGGAAAAATCCAATTTATAAAGCATTAAAAGTAGAATAAAGCAACAGAAATTAGTTTCATCTATTTCCGCATATATGTCTATTAGATATGTCAAATAACGAACGAAAGATAAAAGGCGACGAATGAATATATAACTAATAATTAAGTGCAATCGTATTTTAATGACAGGATCACAATATGACCATTTTTCTTTTCTTATTTATTCTTATTTCTTCTATATTTATTTATATTTTCTTTATCCCATTTATATTTATTGTGGTTTGTCCAATGAACTAAATTTTAGTTTTGTTTTTAGTAATCGTATACTTAGTCTTCAATCTTTCCACTGTTGAAATTCTCTGACTTGTTAATCACTGTCATTTTTCCTTTAAAATTTCAAAATGATAATTTTGCAAGAATAAATATATTTATCTTTCATTTTTTACAAGCGTATTTCGATATTTAAACTACTTTATTTTCAACTCATTTTTGCAGTTACATTTCAACAATGCCATTGATTTCTTATCTGACAAAAAAAAAAAAAATGTTTGATTCCAAAATTATTATGAAAGAAACTTATATCTTTTTTTTTATTGTTATTTTTTTCCCCAAGAAAGATAATGGTGATGATATAAAAAGCTGTAATAATTATTTGAAGCATATGAACATTCTACGAAAGCGTCTTGAATAAACTGAAAAATTCAAACCTAGATCGTGCTGCCATCTCTGTCACGTAAATGAAACTATAACATTTTTTGAAAATTATTTCTTTCGAATTATTATTATTATTTTAATTCTAAAGAAAATGATTTCAATTATACCCTTTAAGAAGGGGATAAGATTCTTCAGGTAATGGTACTTTTAACTCAAATGTAAAATTTAATTACATTTATTTTTGTCTTGAACTTTTTTAAAATTTAAAATCACTTTCGAATTATTCATTTAAAAATTAAAACTTTAATCGTTTAATCGTTCCGTAAGAATCTTTAGGGGTTGTTTTCCCTATGCAAATATAATTTTTTTAAAAAATATTCTAACCAGTATATAATGCTATAATAGCATCAAAAATTTTACAAGTAATAATTGTTTTTTTAGTGCATTTTTAGTATATTGTTCTGAAATAAGCTCTTTTTCTCTATAATTAAAATAATTATTGATATGATTGCACTTCATCTATGTTGCTATACATTATTGTATATTAAAAAGTATCAGAAGCTAGTAGATGGTTTCTTCTTTTTTAAAACGAAAGCATGTTCTTATCGTCGTAAGAAGTGAAAATAATAAAAAGGCGTTAACTCATATTTCTCATAAAAAAAAACTTTTTTTTCTCATTAAAAGAAGTTTATAATGCTTATCATTTTCCTGTAAATAGAAAAATAAGGTTGGAAAGCTCAGAACGATGAAACAATATGTACCGAAATATATTCTTTTCCGTAACTTCTGTAAAGTTAAATGTTAATATTTCTTTTTTTTAAAAATACCTTTCTCTTTCACAGTTACTGTTAATAGTCTTCGAGCTTATGAAAGACATTGATTTTAATATTTAAATATTGATTTATTTCAAATTAAATTTTTCCTATAATTTTTCAAAATGTTCAATTTTTATGATTTTTAATTCATAGGAATTATTTTTTCTAATATTTAATAACACACTTATGAATACGTAAATTAGAAAAAATAATCCTTTCAATTTCAAACTTGTATATTGTTTTATAACAGAAGGAGATTTTACTGGGCAAAGCAAGCCAAAGAATAAATGGAGGTCTTGAATAAATAATTAATACTGGTTTCAGATAATTCTTTCATATATTAAAAATTATACTAATAATGAGGAATATTCATATTAGTGATAGAAGTGATCAGCAAATAAAAAAAATTCAGTATAATGGTATGCAGTTTATTTAAAAGCAAATGCTTAGAATAAAATGTAAAGGTTTCGGCTGCAAGATTATATTTTTAATATAATCTTACAGCCAAAAGATTTTTATAGAATAAAAGATGTCTTTTTATTCTATAATTTAGAAATACGAATATTATGAGGTAATCATGTCTTATGGCATGTAATAAGGATAATTATTTCCTAATTCAACATTCTGAAGGAATTCACAAAGAGAACGAACCGCGTTAGAGAGCGAAGAAATTTCGAATTAATTTGTTTAAAAATAGAAATAACACTCAGGGGAAAATATTTATCACATGTTTGCTTAGGATCCTATTTCATAAATCTCTAAATTCTGCTCAAATTTATTCTCATAATATCCGATAGAATGGTGTAAACACAATTGACAGACGATATTTCTTGAGACAAGCAAACATTTATTGCATTATAAAATATCGCATCGACACAGACTACGAACACAAAAAGAAAATCTCAATCTTCGTCTAAGCATGATCCATGCATCTAATATCCTAGTATCTAAGTAGGAGTGCTTTCGCTCTTATATATATATAGTGAAAGACATTTGCATAAATAATTGGAAGCATCATTTCACTTCATTTGATAAAAATGATTCGAACGAGGTTCGAATCCTCAACACGTATTCGGATGGAAAGAAACGAGCATCCTATTTTTGCTAACATCTGCCCCCCCCCCTTTCTTTTCATCCTCATGCGTGTCCACACAGTTACAGAAAAATAACCTATCCTTTGGGAAAAACAAGTACTTTGCCTCCTAAGGCATTCATTAATCAACATATTTAATACCAAAAAAATGAATTTCTTTGAGTAACAGCTTAAAGATCAAACATTTCCTATCAACTTAAAGAACTGCGAAATACAAATGTACAGCATGTTTTGAGTTACAGAAATAAACCTTACACCAATACATTGCAAATTACATTTCTTATGTCTAAAAAAATATAATATTTATATAACACACAATGGAAATACATTTATATTAATTTTCAGTTACATAAAAAATGATTACATATTATATATATAATTTTTACAGTTTTACAACATAGCTTTACTTTTACACTAAAGTCGTATTTAAAAAACATTTTAGTTCAACTTGAACCATTTCACATGATCTTGTTCAAACGAAAGTAACAAACTTTTGAAGTTCAATTCTTATGAAGAAATGTCCATATTACATATTAGTGAATATTTGATCTTTGAATTTTTGTAATTCAATTTTAGTTAGGGACTTCGTGAAAACATCGGCTAGATTGAATTTACTTTGTACATACTTTAAATCAAATATCTTTTGATATACCAGATCTCTCACGAAAAATAATTTCACGTCCATATGCTTTGTTCTGTGATTTTCGATAGGAGATTTTACAAATTCAATACTAGGTTGATTATCAATTATTAATACATTATCTGCTATATCCTGTATGATAAGCTTTGATTCTTTACATTCACTTAGAATTCTACTAATCCAGACTAATTCCTTAGCTGCCTCTGTTAAAGCCACAAATTCTGCCTCCATTGTAGAGAGTGCAATCGCTTTTTGCTTAAAACTCCTCCATTCGATCGGGACTTTATCTAAAAAAATTATCTGCCCTCCCATGGAAGGGCGATCATCTTTATTGTTCGCCTAGTCAGCGTCTGAATAGGCTTTCAATTTCAATTCTTTAAGGTTTGAAATATTCAATTTAAGCGGTTCTTTATACTTTACATACCCTAACAATTTTAACAATCCCTGCCAATGAGCCATGCCTGGTTCTTGCTGATATTGTGAAAATATGTTTGTAGCATAGGCTATGTCCGGTCTAGTTCTGCTTGCTAAAAATGCGAGACATCCTATTAAATTTCTGTATGGAATTTTTTCCATCCCTGCCATTTCAGCTTGTGATTGCGGGCATTGTTTCTTACGATATACAATTCCTTTCGCTATGGGAAGTGAAGTTATTGGGTAATGGAATTCTTCATATTTTTTGCACATTCTTTCAATGTAATCAGATTGATCTATGAAGATTCCACCATTATTTTCAACAAAATTTACCCCTAGTGATCTTTTCGTTTTCCCTAGAATTTTCAAATCAAAATGTCGTTTTACAAGTTTAACAGCTTTATTTGCATCTGTTTCACTTCTACCAAAAATCACAATGTCATCTACATACAGTAAAAGTACAATGTTTTTACCAAATTTGTACGCGCCGTTACACCACGAAAGTTTTTCAAAACCTAACTCTTTTAATTTACTATTAATTTCAAAGAACCACTCCCTTCCAGATTGATGTAAACCATATATTGCCCTATTCAGCTTACATACACGATTTTCACCTGTTTCAAAACCTGGAAGTTATTTCATTAAGATATACTTTTTTAATGGGGCGTACAAATATGCACATTGGACATCGCATTGCAGATTAAACCATTTGTTATAACCAATTAACAGTGCAAAAAAAAAAATCGAATGATACTAAAATTAATGACAGGACTGAAAACCTTGTCATAGGTTTCACCCCTTTTTTGACGATTACCTTGTGCTACCAGTCTCGCCTTGTATCGATCTATTTTCCCTTGCGCGTTTCTTTTTATGTTAAAAACCCATCTGGAACCTAGAATTTTAGCGTTATCGGGTTTAGGTGTATTAAATCCCATACCTTTCTTTCCTTCATTATTTCTAGTTCCTTCTGCATTGCTTTCATCCATTCCCTTCTTTGAGATGTTTTTACGGCATGTAGATAACAGGATGGAATTTTTACCCCATCCTCTAGTCATTCAGAGTCATAATCTGCTGGGGGGTTGAAGTCTCGACATGAAATGCTTGCTTCTGGTGTTTGGTCCCCAATTACAACACCACTAAATTTATTCTCGCGAGAAAAATCAAATAGTTCACTTTGAAACTTAATATTATTTTTCTCACAGTACTGTTCTATTTCCCACAGCGATCTCAATCTCGTTTTCATGTTTTCCTCTGGATAGTAAATATCATTTGAACCGTTTTCGCGGGGTACCTTCCTTAACCAATTTACTATTCTTTTTCCCACCTGAGGTTTTGGTGTCCCGGTGCAGTATCCGTCAGTTTCCAATCCCACCCTCTCTGGGTGTGAATCGAGTTCGGGTAATGTCCCTAGACAGTCCTGATATTCATCTTCAGAATCTGTTTCTATAGTCCTACTTCGGGTAATTCTGAAAGTTGGGGGGGTCCAGGTCACTTTCCTTAAATATTTCAGGTTGAGGTTTTTCTTTTTCGGGAAATTTGTTTTCGAACCGAACGTTTATTGTTTCAATTATTTTTCGCGTTTCTGGATTCCAAATACGATATCCTTTCGTTCGAAATGCATAACTTCTAAAATTCCCGGTTTTGCTCTTGCATCGAATTTCTTCCTTAAGTGTTTTGGGATACCTATGTAGGCTTGAATTCCGAGAGGCTTCATATGCTTTACAGATGGTTGTTTCCCTCCATATAATTCGAAAGGGGTCTTGTTTATTATGACATATTCGGTTCCAACTGTAGACAATGTAGTAATGCTTCCGACCAAAATCCGGTGTTTAACCCACTATCACGTAATAAAACTTTAATGCCATCCACGGCGGTATAATTAAATCTTTCCGCGATGCCATTCTATTCCGGGGTATATACATTTGTAAGTTCGTGTTTTATCCCGAGATTTTCGTAATACTCCTTGAATTCGTTGTTTACGTATTCTAGACCATTATCCGAACGAACATTTTTTATTTTACTATCTAAGAATCTTTCTGCGCGTTTTTGAAATTTAACAAAAGTCTCTAATGCTTCCGATTTAAATTTTAAAGGAAAACAGAATATTTTTCGTGAAAAATCATCAATTATAGTCATAAAATATCTATATCCGTGGATAGATATAGTCGGCAACGGACCACACAAATCAGTGTGTACCAATTCAAGGGGTTTTCTGGTAAAAATTCTGTTAATGGGTTTAAAGCTAACAAGTTTAAACTTGGTTTCTTTACAGGGCCTACAGTCACGAACTGAGCCTTTAAGTTAAGGTAAACCATACGCACATTTCATTTTACTTGTTCTTACTATTGCATCCACATTTATGTGGGTAAGTTTTGAGTGCCACTCGGCTAAACTTTTACTGGCAAATTTAACGCTTTTTACTGGTTTCCCATTTTTAGTTTTGATACACGATTTAAGATTAGGTTTTACATTAGACACATTTAAATTCCACATTTCATTCACATTATGTACACTATAACTTTGATACTCATTATCGTCATTACTTAAATTTAAACATTTATCAGGAAATGTATAAAAAAGTCCATTATACAATTTGGCAGTACATAACTTCCCATTTTTCCTAAAAATGTCTATTTTTCCATTATTGCCTACAAACTTAGCATCCTTTTGGTCAATACATGGTCCTGAGATTAAATTCCTACGTAACTTAGGTGTATACATTACATCTCTGAGTAATAATTCAACATGACCAAACATTAATTTTACAGTACCTTTTCCTTTGATGACTGTGGTTTGACCATCCACTGCTCCAATCAAAATCTGGTTATTGATGGCGACGAAATCATCCAGGAACATCTCCCTTGAGTTGCAAAAATGAGAGGTCGCCGCTGTATCAAAAATCCAAGGTTGTTGTTGTATCTCAGTTGTCAACACCTCCATTAACAAACTCTCCCCACTTCGGGACCTTGAAGCAGTATTACCTCGCTCTTTCTTTCGCCTTTCTGTCCTGGGTTGTGTCTCCTGTTTTTCTTTCGCAAAGGGCAGTCTCTTTTAAAATGTCCTTTTCTATTGCAATGGAAACACACGAGATTGTCCTTGTATCTTTGCTTTCTTGTGGTTGTCGCGTATGTAGCAGTTGACCGGTCAGCTTCCCTTTGATGAAGTCTTCGTTCCTCCCGAATCAATTCATCCAGTCTTCCTTCCTCCCGAATCAATTTAAAGTCTTTTTTCCTCCCAGCGGTAGATGTTTTGTATTACATTCTCCATTTCATCAGGCAGAAAATGCAAGATTTGAAAACATCTATCTTGTTCGTCTATGGGGTGTCCGCATTCTTGAAGTTGTTCTGCAATCCTTTCAAAATTGCTTCCATAGATGGCTATTTTTTCATGTGGTTCTGGGCGAAGATTATAAAATTCATTTTTAAGTGCCATCGTCCTGGCTCTTGAATAGGGCTGGAAGTAGTCTTTTAATTTTTTCCATGCTAGTACTGGGTCTTCTACATTTTCTATTATCGGGCGTAGACAGTTGCTGACGTTCATAAAAATTGTAGCGAAAGCCTTATTTCGCCTTATTTTAAAGTCATTTACCAACTTTACATCTTTTATGTCCGGTTCGATCTCCTTTTCCGTAACTATCTCCCACAAGTTCCGTTCACGAAGTATAACTTTAATTTCTTTGCTCCACTGCGGGAAATTGGAATATTCTAAAGGTCGTATCCTAAAGTTGATCTCCCCGGCTTCATTCATGCTTAGCATCCGTTATGTCTAAATTTTTCTGAACGGAAAAACTTCTGGCAAAAAGTCCAGTCTTTCGTCAAATAAGCTTCTTCGACTTCTACAACCAAGCGTTTAGTCACATACTGCAATTCGTTGGACCTGGGCCCATAACCTTAGTTGACAGACGATATTTCTTGAGACAAACAAACATTTATTGCATTATAAAATATCACATCGACACAGACTACGAACACAAAAAGAAAATCTGAATCTTTGTCTAAGCATGATCCATGCATCTAAGTATCCGAGTATCTAAGTAGGAGTGCTTTCGCTCTTATATATATAGTGAAAGGCATTTGCATAAATAATTGGAAGCATCATTTCACTTCATTTGATAAAAATGATTCGAACGAAGTTCGAATCATCAACACGCATTCGGATGAAAAGAAACGAGCATCCTATTTTTGCTAACAACAATAAACAATCGACTGAAGAGTTCAATTAATATCTGATCATAAAGAATTATACTTTGACTAAATTCCAAACTGAAAGCAATAAAAATGGAATAAAACTTAGTTAGAATTTCCTTAAGTATCTCTCAAAATTGCGATATTTCGATGAAAATGCACAACTGTATTGGGGATATAAATGAAACCATTATGATATCAATACCATGAAAAATTCTTTTAAAATAGAATAATAAGAAGGTTTGAATTCTTTTCTATTGTTTTTGCACTATTATTTGAAAATAATAGTGCAAAAACGATAGAGAGTTCCTGAAAGAGTTCCTGAATTTTAAAAATATTTTCGAATGTAAAGGAATTATACCATTCCCCACTGAACGAATGAAAATTATCATATAGCTAAATTGCCAAAATCGTAATTTTATCCAATCCAAATACATATAGCATATACGCATTGTTCATGATTATAAGCATTTAAAACTTCTCAACGGTAAGATAAGATAAATCATTTTCTTCGATTACATGGAATTTCATGCAGTTTCCATGGATTTGCATTTTCTTTTTTTTTTAATAAAAAATGCATTAAATTACTAAATATTGCCATGATTTAATGGGAAGCAAGTATTTAGATATTTGGAAAGCTAACATATATGATCTATTACTATAATGTGGCTGCTGGCAACCATTTCTTTATGCTTTATGCAAATATCCATATTTTGCTACTCACACGACAAGTTATTCAGTGATCTTGTCCCATTTGTCCTTTTGTGAGATTAAGAATTCCTTAATGTGTAATTATTGCTAAGTTCCGAAGAAATGCAGCGAGCACTGGAGGATTTCGCAACACGAGACATAAATTTGCATTCGTGTTTTTGAATAAATGATGCCAAAAATGGGCAGTTTCAAAAGGCAATTATGTCGAAATAAATATCAAATAAGCAAGTTCTATTGCCACTCAATCTTCCGTACACACTAACATATATATATATATATATATATATATGTGTGTGTGTGTGTGTGTGTGTGTGTGTGCAAACATACGTTTTGAAGCAGAACCGTGTGACTGAAGACAGGGAAGATACTTTGAGTTTTTTCCCCTCCATCCCGAGAGGTATGATTTATGTACAATAAGCATGGGCAACACGTCCACTCACAGCGCGGCACAAGAGCAGAAGACAGCGAAAAAGCAGCAGGAGAGAGAGAATATTTTTCCCAGTGTCTATATACTATGGGCTTTTAATAGATATTTCTTTACACATAACGAATTAGGCAAGATAATCAAAGGGATCTTTTAAAAGAATTTGTTTAGGTCATCAATTTTTATCCCTTCACTCGGAGCGAGGGAACCGCTGACTAAAGCATTTTTACATCAGCTGTCTGTTGCATTAATGAAATAGAAAAAGTGGAATGGGATCAGAAAATAAGAGAATATTTTGGAATGAAGTTAATATGGACTGAATTAAGCTAAAAATTAGGAAATTAATTCAGTTTTAATTAGAATTTAAAATATCATTACACACACATACACACACACTCATATATATATATTGCTTTTAAGATTGACTACAATCAACTTTTAAACCCTTTATATATTTTCTAATAATTTTAAGATTTGAAATATATTGCTTTTAATTTTGTTATACGTTTCAATTTTTTAATGGTTTTAGGTTGACTGTGACTGTATGCACATTTTTGATTCTAGTATGCTTTTGTAGTTTTTATACAACACTTTTTACAGATTTTTTTCATTTTATGTATGTTTGGTGTTTATTCTGCAATGCAGTACATAAAATGTGTTATTTTCTGTAGTGTATTTTATTTTGAAATAAATAAATAAATAAAACAAAAAAAACCACATATAATTCAATTGATGACAACAAGACATAACACCAAGAGGATATTATAAGAATTCATTATCATTACATCCAGTATTGTAGCTTCCAATTAACTGATGCGCACGCTAAAATTTATTACGAGTAAGTTACAACACATAAAGGACAGTATTATAAGCATGAAACGAAAATAAATTTGAAACAAAATATATAAATTCTGCTAAAAATAAGAGCAAATTAAAATTAAATAAATATAATAATTACTTTGTTTAAAAACAACTAAATTTGTGATCATATAAATAAATTTTTCGTCTGCTCTGCAAGTTAAGCAACCACATAATTAGAAGCTATCCTACTTCAAACATTTATTACAATTTCATTCCATATGGAAACTTAAAGAATGCCTAATATACATAAATGTATCTGTATGATTTTTCTCATAATTTGATTGGTATTTTCATATAAATGCAATTTAAAATACCGAACTCATAAAATTTATGAAAACATCATTTCTAAAACCTTGGAGCAGTTGACAAAGATTATGTTTCTTTCAGGTATAAACTCGTCGAGATCGATCATTCGTCACTGCTGAGAGTAAGATTAATAGCTGGGATGAGAATTCATGTAACATTTACGAAGATGGACATATTCGCTCCAATCGATACCTTCGTGTGTAACTAATATGACCACGGTAATTAGGAATATAATCCCAACTATTTGATTACCAGCTAACTATGATTATCGATCTGAAAGTACTAGATGAATATCAAAAACGTATGGAATTAAAGTAAGGTTATTAGGTGTTGATTTACACCTTTATTTGTTGTTCATTACACATACCAGTACACTGTAACATTACACATATCAGTGTAGTATAATTAGCGTTCAATACACATATTAGTATAGTGAAATGTATTACAATACTATATTATAACAATCAATCAATTACATAACAATAATAAATGTAGTATATATTATGTAGCATAATTAATATTATTTAAACTTTTCTCATGAATAACGTAGATGCAGTACTGTCTGTATATTAATGATTTGTAAGTATTAGTTGTTCTGAGCCTAATAAATTCAGCTGGCCTACATTCATTATAGCTAAACATCATTCTTGCACCAATAAATCTAGCCAATCAACCGAACCGTACATAAATTCGGATAGCCATACATTCGGTAAATACAAATATGCTTCTTTCACCAATATATTTAATCAATCAGCCCAATCATACATACATTAAGTTAAAATACGCTTGATATTTCCAAATATGATTCTTGCCAAATCCAACCAATCAACTCTAAAATGCCCACATTCAACTAGCTCATACATTCGGTACAGTCAAATATGATTCTTGCACCAATAAATCTAACCAAGCAATCCAACCATTCATAAATTCAACTGGCTAAATGTTCAGTACAACCAAATATGATTCTTACACAAATAAGCCCAACCAACCAACCAACCCAACCATACATAAATTCAACATAATTCTATTAACTATCTTCTTGCGTTTACGTTATTTTACGTTATGTGCGTATGTGTATGAATGTATATGTGTGTGAAAATTTATACATAATGTCATGTTTAAGCCTTGTTATCACAACTTGAAGAATAATGAAACTGTGGTTAATAAGAGTTTTCCACTAATACCTATTCAAATAATTAATTAAGAGTTTGAAATCAGAAATATTAAAAAAGAAATTATTTTTCTGATAAAAGATAGAATATATTTCATAATAAATGTTTTATTTTCTTTATAATGTGTATAATGTATGATCATTTTAACACGAATATAAATATGCAATGTTCGTTCTTGGATTCGAAAACTCTTCGCACTTTTACGTGCGTTTATTTAGTGAAAAGAGGGGTCAAAGAATATATGAAACGAGGTGGTATTTACATTTAACAATACAGATTATTCCCGGACATGGAAGACGTTGAAACTGCAGGTCGCCTAACATTGTCGAAAAAAGATACTGATTCATAATAAAATACTTTAGAGCAATTTTTATTTACTGCAAGGAACCTAAACATTAAACTATGATGAATAAATGGACGACTTCTGTTTTTAAAATTGGGTATTTTACTTTTTTTAATAAAATAATAAAAACTTTTATGCTAAAACTCGTTGTTTTTTTTTAATTTTAATAATATTTTGAGTTTAAAAACAATATAGTCATATTTAATGATATTATATGAAATATTCTTAGTGAAAGTCCTAAAAGTTTTTTTTGGCACTTGAACTAGCCATTTAACAATCAATACGCAATTTTGAATTAAAATAAAATAGTATGATCTTAAATACCACGCCATTCCCTTATGTATGGATTAAAAAGAAACTATACGAAAAAGTATCTCGTAAGCCAAAATCAAGATCAAAGAATCAAGAAAAATTTCGAAATGGCTCATCCTTCCACGTTTCACCCCGTCACGAAATAGAATCTTTGAAAAATGGTAGTCCCAACGCTGAAACGAATAGGATTAAAATTATGAAAATATCACACAAGAAACAGAAGTGAAACTTTCTTATTTATTGTTGAGTACACAACATAAATGTTAAGAAAACATTTATTAAGAAAAAATTATACAGACTCATAATACAATTTAATTTTGTTTATCAATTTAATAACAATGAAAATACTTATGATATGTCAGAAATATATATAAAAGAAAGATTATAATCTTATTTTCCTTCTATTAGAAGTAATTTGAAATATCATAAAAATTCGACAATCGGAATCGAAAACAAAAAGGATAAAAGACATTTATACTTTAAATTGTCATCATTAATAGAATGGTAAAAAAGTAATACTGTCACTTTTATCAACTGTATCAACACAGACATTGATGTCAAATTTTACCGGCAAAAAATAAGCGGAATTTAGAAATGTTTTACATTGAAGATAAATCGCTTCTGAATCTCGCTTTTCTCAAATTGATCCCTCTGGGAAGAAATGCAACACAAGCTGTGATTGGTTTCTTCTACGGACAGACTTACATTTCAAATGAAAAAAATAACAAATAATGTTGAACGATATAAACGCGGTGCTTTTTGTCAATTTACATGAGTAATCTTGTACGAGTACACGATCATTACTTGTTATTTGAGCCAAAATGCATTTCCCAGGCAGTTCCTTTTGAAATGGGAATCCCTTAAAATCTTGAATAAAGTGAATGCTTTCTCCTCTGCTTCGAGTGTTTGCTGCGACCAAATTCTATTTTTCTTACCGAAACTTTCAAGAATAGGAAAATATGTGTCATGTTTGGGCAAATATTCTGAAAGTTGGCAGTTTGAGATTATAAAAAAAGGTGGCTAGGGACGAAAAATAGAATGTATTGCGAATTTTTCTGAGAAAAATTCTTCACATTTTACTTCAATATTTCAACTGAAGTAACTAGCCCTTTCGCTTTTGCCAGAATTTTATGTTAAGTATGAAAGGAATATTTTATATCATTCATGTGGAGGCTATAAATTTATAATACAGACTTGTTGTATAAAATGAATATTTCAACAAAAAAATATATATTCGAAACTTTATATTGGAATGCTTTTCATGAAATGATTCAATACCCAATACAGGAGCTTAGCTCTTGTGGTAGAATCATAGCTCCAAGATAGAAGGATCAAAGGCTTTTGTCTCAATTTCCCAGAAGAATTTAGTGTATGTATTTATTTTTTTTGTTTGTTTGTTTGTTAAATCGGTCGTCGTAAGTCAAAGATCATTAAGCTATTGTGGCCTTAAATTTTAACATGAAAATGTTTATATACTTGCATATTGCATGTTAATCACGGCATACGTAATGAAATTAAATTCAAATTTTTTTGGAGGGTAAACCTTTAGATCTAGAGCATCAAATTCGATATATATTTATTTCTTGCATTTTAGAAGTTTATTAAAAAAACTATTTAATTAAAATTTATTATTTTTAAATCTTTAATAATTTCTCAATAATTCTTCTTTCTTTAATAATTCTTTTCATTTTTTATTTAATTACTAGAAATTTTATTTATCAATTTAAATTTTAAAAGAAGATTTTTAATAAAACTTATTTCATGATGAATATATTTCCTGGCTTTTATCAGTTTTTCAAAATATTTTATATAAATTTTAGAACAATACTTTAAATACTTAAATTGTTTTAATTACTAGTTTAAGGCAATAAAGATCATATATACATATATATATATGTATAAAGTTTGAAATTTTTTTTCTTTTAAATATTTGAGGATTGGATTCTAGTTTTGTCACATTTATAATGCAGGTTACCTATAAAAAAAAATCACCAGATCAATTTCAAACTTCTCCTCATGTAGCTGGCATCTAGAAAAATCAACCTAAATAATCTAGAACTTGATATTTTTAATCTCACGAATCATTCAAATCAAGTGCGAGTTCACAATCTTTAAACGAATAAAATTCATAACACAACATATAGTAAATGAAAAGACAGAATTAGGAAAAATTCTCTTATAAGCTTATAATTTAATTTTTACGAAGAAATAATGCCATAATTGATGTTTTTTTTTTATAAATCTGCTTTAGTCACGCAATTCTTATAAACCTTTTCCTTCCAGAGGAGCACTATCATATGTTTGCATCAATCGCTGTATTCATTGTCTTTAACCAGGTATATACATAATTTATAACTAATACTCGCACAAGTTTTAACTTTGATCAAATTTCAAATATTGCATTTTTTTTTGACAAACAGAATATGAAATTACAATTTATAAAGTAAAAATATGTTATGCTCTAAAATTATTCTCCCATTCCCACTCTTAAGGTGTACTTACATACTAGAAGTTTTTTTTTTTTAATTTTAACTTTAAAAATTCAGTTTTTTCACAGTAGGTTATTAATATAGGTTTAAACTCATTTCAGTGAGAAAAAAAACATATTACACTAATTATTAATTAACTAAATAACATTTAATGAGCTAATTAGCCTATTTTTTTAAACATATCTTAAATTCTAATTTCTGCATACACACAATTCTAGTTGGAAATTATGTCTAACATTAGTCTTCATATTGTCTACCTCAATCAAGTTATAAAAATATATAGGGATTTTTTTTTCAATTTTTTTTTTATCAACGATGAATAGAAAAGGCGAGGTTTTTTTCTGTAATTTTAACTTTTAAATAGCTATTAAAGATTTATTTCTATAAATATAACTTTGATTGATGTATGTACAAAACATCCGTTGTTTCATACAAATTATTTTGATACATAAATAATTGTATTTGGTTATTTTCTTGTCGAGTTATGATTATTTGAATGAAGCAACATTGTGGAAAAATATCATTCTTCATAAAATGAGTTTAAAAAAACCGAAGCTAGAGTTTTCAGTAAAAGTACCTCTAGAAAAATAATTATAACTCGAGAAATATTCCGAACATTGACAACATCTTGGTATCGTTTGAAAGATAAAGGATAAGAGAACATTTTGAATCAATAAAAAAATATTCGCTATTTTGAATGATTTTCAAAGTTTCAAGCCTACACCTTAATTATTCTTTGCTTTATCCATTTCAATGTTTCTTTAATTAATACTGTTACTTTTACAGAACTTAATAAAACATTCGTTCATGAGTTTCTAATACGTTCTGATATTAACATACCTTTAATGCAGTGTACTATCATACAAAAGCTTCAAGGTGCAAAAGATAGTATCTCTATTTCTAAGCAAATAAAATATGACCAATTCAGAGATTCAACAACGTATCTTAATAAAAAAAACCCGACTTTTTAAACCGTCTAGAACATATCCAAAAGTTTCAAATTTTGTTTTGTGTTACTATTCTTCAGGAGGTTTAGGATAGATTTTTTTTTGTCATGTTGATAACGTCATATTTACGTAAAAGTAGTTTAACATCTTCAAGACAAAGCATCAGTTTTTAAAATGATCTAAAAAAATTTTTTTTAAATGATGAAAATAGGAACTTTAAAGAAAATGACTGTTTGAGTGATTTTTTGCGGAAGAATAGAGTAATGTTAAAAAATTTCTTTTTATGTCTTCTCTCAATGCATATGAAATTAAAGCCATATAGTGAAATTAGGAAATGTTATTTACCCTCTACGTTATAAATGGATTTAGAAACTACAGTTACAGTGCATATAACTAATAGAAAAATGTTTAATGAATAATTATTTATTCTTTTAACTGAAAATAACATATTCTTATTCCCAATTTATTCTCCAGTTTTTCCAGTAATGAAACATTTTTTTTATTGAATCTTTAAAGGTAAATTTTGGACTGACTGGAACTGTAATGTACATGTACGTTTCTAAAATATATCAAAGATCGTGTTGGTTAAAATAAGAAATTCCTTCCTACAAAACAATGCAATTTCCTTCGTTCTAATCATCTCGATTTAATTAATCAAAATAAAATATTTTCATCTTTTTGTGGTTTGATATGAGGTGGATATTATGGGGTATACCATGTAACTTACAGATACTTTTGTTTGACCCATAACTACCAAATGTATTACTGCAAAAAAAGGTAATGGTAAGTTCCGCATTCGGAAATGTACCTCTAGACTCCCTATTTCTATAAAAATATGTAAAAAAAAAATGTATAAAATCAATCTCAGAAGAAAGATAGAGCAAGTCAATCAGAAGAACTATTTCTTGTCTGAAATTAATTACATGTTCCAGACAGAAATCTAGTATTCGAACTCTCCCCAGACAAAAGGAAGAGTTATGTTATACAAGCATATGTGTTCTCCTTCCTCAGAAAATAATTTAAATAAATTTTCTTTCGTTGCGTGTATTTTACAGACGTTTTCCTCTATGTGCTAAAAAAGGAAAGAGGGAAAAAAATCAAGGGAAATATCTATAGAATGTTTATTAATATCCATGCTAATATTTATCAAAGAATGTGAAAGAAGAAAGAATGGCAAATATTAATGTTGAAACAAAGAGAAATGTGGTACAAGCATAGAGTAGTGGCAGTTTTGAGAAAAGACTTGGCGCAGACATATCTGTAATAGTATAAATTCTTGATTTATATCATAAAAGACTAAGTTATTTAATGATAATATTATGATAAAAGAGCTAAAGAATGAAATCATTGAAGCATTTTTGTTTTAATAAACAGAATTTAAAATTTTTAAGCATCCCATTATAAGTGAGATAAAATCATTTCAGTACGAAACAAGAAACCTTAAACAAAATACCAATAAAAAAAAGTATAGAATCAGAAGAGAATGTAAGCGAGTTTTGATTAAACAAATACAGATCGCATACAGTGGGAGTTATTTATGATCGCAGTACTGTGATCAAGATGGCATCGGTACATCTAATGAAAAATCTGCTATAGTTACATATTTTTTTATTATTATTTCTTTGAACTGAAGAATAATTATATTAATAATAATAATAGAGATTTGCCTGAAGTATGTGCTGATCTCATTTATCTACTAAGTTGAAAATAATACAGTTCAAGAGAATTAGTTATGGAACGCTTCTTCTTCAATAACATTAGATATAATTTTTCAGTCAGTTTAGCAATAAAAATTATTTCTCATAAAAGTCTCGTTCAATTTCTCGTCAGGATAATTTTAGGATTTAGGAAAAGGATAATTGAATAAGTAATCAATAACAACATTTTAAATGAAATGATAAATTCAAATTTTCTTCATATTGTAATCTTCATATCGCAAGTAGAAAAAAAAAAGAAAAGAAAAAAAGAACAATACTTTTAATTTTATTGAAAAGAAAAGTAATCAAACATTACTAATTTCTGATTTGCAATTTATCGAGATTCACGGAAATATCAACGTTGAACAATTATAGTTGAATTATATTATATATATATATATAAGTTTCTAGTTTTATTTTGTGTGAAATGATATTATTTTACTGGTCTTTATTTGCTTATAGTTTATTATACATTTTTGTTGAACATTTATAATGTATAGAAAAATTGCAATGATATTATGAATTATTATATATACTATACTTTTACTAAATATTTTACTTTTCTAAAATTGATAATGGTTTCTTGGAATAATTTTTTACACGACACTCTTTTTTTAAATAATTTTTAATCAGATTTAACTAAAAGACATGAACATTTTTTTATTGTATGTGTTATTGCAACAAGTGATTTTAATAAATATGAATAATGGGGTCTATATAAAAATTTTGCTTTAGGAATTTTCGTCAGCATAACATTTTTTATTTAAATTTAATATTAATTCTTCTAGTTATTTAAAACTTTTCTCTACTTTGGAATTACATATTGCTCTGGAATAATTAAGAAATTAGCTTTTCGACTGTTATTACAGTGAATTCTTTAATGCACGGAAGTCCTCAGATGTTTTGAACAAATGCAAAACATTGTAATTGTTTGTTTTCTCAATCTAAAAATACAGAAATCTTTCATTTATAATCGTATGTATTACAAAATATATATAAGTAAAATTAGAAAATGGCAAATAATTAAAGCCCATTTTTTTTTTCAATTTAAAGATGTTAAAAAATCTTTTTCGTTATATTCTAATTTCTAAAGCTATAACTCGCTTAGATAGATTGATATTGCGAAGATAAAAAAAAAAAAAAAAAAAAAAAAAAAACAGCAGCTAGTGAGGAAAAAGCTTTCATTAATTTTAAAGAATTTTTATTTTGCTAATTGTAAATGTTTTTGTATCATAATATACATGAACAACAGTTTTTGAGGGGCTTTATAACGTATTTTCTTATATAAAAGTATAAAAAAATTAGAAGGCGAAAACTCTTGATTTTTTTTTCTTTTCTGGTATTAGATGTTATTTTTAACCGTTGTCCACTGAAGACCTGTGAGTCACCATGATCTGTTATAACAGAATCCGATGTTACTGCAAGTCAAAAGGCATGTTAATATTGAGAGTTTATTCCCTAACATGGAAAAAGAAAAATTTTGTGATTTTCGCTTTCAGAATTAGACTATACCGGGATCCATATCAAGTAAACTTCCCAATAATTTCAGCAAACCATTGTATGATGATGTTTGGTCAGTTTAAGTACTCAAGTACTGATGTACAGAGTGGCCATAAAATAACTTTCCCTGTTTGGCAGCTTCTACAGCTAAATCGAATGAATGAAATGAAACCACATTTCATAGACTGTGGAAGGCACGCGAAAATGCGGATAGTTGCTGATAGGGGGGAAAATGTGGCGCTATTGTCACGTATGAACGAAGAAATTTCTACATCGAGATGGATTATACAAAATTCTTAGTGCGTGCGTGACAGCAGCGCCGTGCATTCCTGGTAAAAATGGAAAAGCCAACGACTTGTTAGCAGTCGTTCTTGGCTATTGATATGTTCTTAATTGCTGTTAGTGATCGACTTTTGATATGTGCTTAATATGTACCCTATCTTGTCTCATCATGTCTTACTGGTAAAAATGTTCTGAACTCTGCAGTGTAATGCCGTGGCTGTTCTTAAACAAACCTGCACGTCTTGAAACAGAACATAAGACGGGCTGTTATGAACATCGAAACTGACGGTTTACAAGCAGCAGTGGAGACGTCACACATCGTATGCAATATGTTGGACACGGGGAAGGTCAGAATATTATAATTGCTGCATAGCTACCAGGAGACCTTAATATTGATGAATAAAAGAATTTTTTCTGGGAGTTTCAAAAATTGATTCATAATTATACTCTTACAGCGCCAGTATTCACCCTATCGGCAACTTTTGGTGCTATTTTTTTTTTCTTCGTTGGAATTCATCTTCCCATGCCTTCTACAGTCTGTGTATGAAATTTTGTTCCATTTCGTTCATTTGTTTTAGCTGCTGATGCCGCCAAACAGGAAAAGTAATTTTATTATCATCCTGTGCATACTGATGCTACCTCAGCAAATCGACACATCTTATTAGATATCAGAGAGGATATTTAATTCAACCAATCTATATTCAGGACGTGCAGAAATCAAATTGCCAAAAAGATTAATTCTACAGGAAGATACCGACCATCAAATAATAAATGATGCCTAAAATGCAATTACAGTTGTCTCCTATGATTCTTACCTCACAGCAAGTATTTTGTTTTTGAACCAAATAGTTTTCCACCATTCAAGTTCATTTACATATGCAACTCAAAGCAGAAGTGACTTGAATAAACACCTAATGAGAAATATTTAATTGTAAAATGTTTTATGGTCAAATTGCTCTCTGAGTTGACACACTTCTATTTAAAAGACATTCAAGCAAAAACGATAGAGATAGTTCAGAATAATTGAATATTTTTAATGCCATCAACACTTGAATTATAGATTTAAAGTTAAATCGGTATTTTTCTTATAATCCCGGATAATGTTATATATAAGTTATAATTAAAATCATTAATAATTAGAATTGAATTATGTAATAATTAATTAATAAAATAATAATTAATTTGAATATTTCACTTTACTATCTTTTATGGTTTCTAATGTTAGTATTTTTTTATGAGAGATAAAACAGAAAAATTTACATTGTATGGCTTTTTTACAAAAAAATTATAATATTTATTATTTATTAGAGAAAATTACTTGATATAAATGCATCCAAAGTTTTGCATAATGCCAGAGGGTATCTAAAAAATAAATGCGCTTCTCTAAAGTGTATTTGAGAAAGAAAAATGATAAAATATCAGATTTTCGTTTCTATTCTCATGAGAGAATTTCAAAACAAGAGTTATGTTTTAAAGCATAAAGCATAACAAAAATCCAAACAAACTGAGTGATAAACAAGCAAATGATTTTAAACATATCTTGTTAGATTCACTTATTTAAGAGTAAACTATTCTGTGTACAATCAAAAGCAGACTGCTTTGTTGCGTTTGCCATGCATAAAAAATAAACTGAAATATAGTCCTTCTAAAGAAAATATTCATTCGAAAACTATTTCTCAGGAGATTTCTCTGCCTCTTTCTCATTTTTTCCACTCCTGGGCTGGTCTTTTTTAAACAGTTTTTCTCATCAAGATAAATGCCGTCACGCTAGAGCTCGTGTTACGTTCATCATACATAATAAAAAGCTTCATCAAGTCATGTTTCTCTATCAGTAGCTAGCTGAAAACATTTTATCAGGGAGAAATAAAATGGAGGTTTTTGCATAGTACATTATTTACATATAAAATATTTATGCAGACTCATATCTTTAAGTACGTAGAATTTTTGTAATATAAGAATGTAACATAAATGAAAGATAGACGTTTTTCATGTAGTTTTTTTTGAGCAATGTAGAACTATAATTTTTATAAGGAATTCCTTAATTGTAGAATTTAATTCATGTATTTCATTTTATTCATGTAAGAACGAAGTCGCATAAAAATTAAAACTTCTATAATAAATTTCCTTCTTGAATTATTTATATTATTCGCATTTCTATAATGCTTAAATTTTGGAAAAAAAATTATCTTTGAAACCGAAATTTGCAGGCTGTAGAAAGGACGAAACATTTTAACAACATATACGTGCATTTTGAGGAAAATTTTACAGTAAAGATGATAACAGTAGAAGTCCTCTTATGAATTGGTAACAATTACAGGAATGTTCACAACTCATAAAATATATGAATTAATAAAAATGATAGGAAATCTATCAACACGTCAAAAATGCTTGGATTAATATAATTGGAAAGTTAAACTAGATTGAAATAGAAAGCTCTACTTTCTCTCTCTCTCTCTCTCTCTTGTTAATATTGGATTTATAGGCCCTATCTATCTAACTTGGATTCTTTCTTTTTTCATAAATCCTTTGTTAGAGAGACGTATATTGACTTTCATTAGATCAATTCTCAGCTCCAAATGCAATCTGTAGACAAAGAACAGAACTAAAGGAAATGATCTCTCTAAAACTTTCTCACATATAAGCTTGCCTTGCCAGCGAATGATTTACGTGGCATTGCCGTACAATAGTTACAAAATATAATATGTGACGAAAATTCAGCATTTTTACTGAACCTATCCTGTCCTCCTGGGAGGCGTTATTTAGCAATTAATTCCAGGTATGAATTAATAGTGTCCGAAAATTGAATGTGTATTTTAGATGCTTTTATCTCAAACGATTGGAGCAAAAATCGGACACAAAACCGATATTATAGTTACAAAATTCCATACCAAATTCGATATATTTGATTTTAAATTTTCGCGTTTACATGTTTCTGAAAGTACAGACTGGCAGACCGTCAACTTTTAGATGGATTTGTTTCCAAATTTGGCAAGTGTCTACGCTATAGATGCTAAATCTCTGCGCCGAATTTTATCTATCTAGCTGTCTTCGTTTTGTAATTATCGCGTTAACTTATATTCGAACAGCTGGAGAGCCGAACTTCCTCCGAACAGATTTTACACAAAATTTGATAGCAATCTGCACATTTGATGTAAAGACCGTACGCCAAATTTCAAACGGCTAGCTCGAATCGCTTTTGAGTTAGCTTCGTCACAGATAGAAATACAAGCATTTACAAAAGATGCCGTTTATGAACTCTCGGAAGTCCAAAAGGTAGTGATTTGTCAAAATCTCGAGTTCGAATTTTTTGACGATTGCCATACATTATCTATAATATCTATATGGGGAAGTAAAAAAGTGTTCGACGAGATTCTCTTAAATGTCTCTAATTTCATTCATGTCGTTTTCACAATGGGTATTGAAAATGCTCAAACCATCACATCTTGTCGGAAGCTGTCGACAAGTTGGGAGTCGAAACATCTCGCCTCTGAAAATTACAAAATAGGCACATTTTTTGACATTTGCGACGGTAGAGTGACAGATTAGTAACTTCCTGTTCAGAAACATCAAATGCGCTGAGATATAGATACACTATTTTATCCTTTATACGAAGTCTTATTCGAACTGTAAAGTATTCATAATTTTGCGTTTCCTGTCATTGGAGCAGGTATTATAATATTATCTTAAATATGTACAGTGTTTTTGATCTAGGACAGCTTTTTCGGTCAGAATTTTTTTAATACTATATAAAAGCACATAACAACCATTTACAAATTGCTAGTCATAACTAAGAGGAAAGACAATAGGAAATAGAGGGAATAAAAAGCTATAAAGATGTTCTTTTTATCATTCGTGTGAAGGAGTAAATGCGATTTCTCAGACCTTCAACATAACTTATAAACTCCGATAAATCGCATATATTGAAGTCTACTGCACATGCTCTGAAAAACTGTATTTAATAAATTCACATTGTTATATAAACTATAAACTCACAGTAAAATTATTTCTAATTCGAATTTAAAAATGCATTATCGTTTGAGAGAATGTATTTCCTCCAATTCATATATTGCTTTTGCGGAAAGTTTATGCATTTTTTCCTTTATCATAAAATTTGTTTTTGACCTTTCAATTTTTAGAGGAAACGTGTCAGTAGTTTCACAACCTCTCTGGCATCTAAGATTCCGAAAGCGCATGTATTGGAGCTGAGATTCGACTAGCGACGCATTCCTCGGCATGCCCCAGCATCCTAATCAGGTGTATCATTACAGAATTTTGCTTCACAAACACGTTTTCCAAAATAAGAAAGAGGAAAGCCCAGGCTGCATTTAAATTAAATTTCCCTCCAGTGAAGGCGAAATGGAGCTTTTAAGTCAATGCTCTAACTACCAGAGAAGTACAATTTGGGAATAGAAATATCAATTTCAGAAGCGGACAGGAATTCGGGTATTCTGCATCAATTTCTTATTTTTCCCTTTAGAGAACTTTGGTTTGATTTTAAATAGTACATTAGCAGAAGAAAGCAAATAGTATCTGTTTTGCATTCTGTGATAGTCCTTGGGGGCGCGGGTTTTTGCATTACTCACGTATTTATCTTATTTGGTTCACTTTATTACGATGAAGGGTACTTTCGCAGATAAGGCAGGGCCGCAATTACGATTGCGCCCTGATGAAGAAGGGTGCGGTCTCAGGAGGAGGGCCATTGTTTCAATTTCTCTATGTGACTTGTTATTTAAGTGTTCGGTGGAAAAATTAATGGAGCGAGGGTTGACCAGCCGCGTTATTCAGAAATATTGCAATGGCGATAGATTTGGCAGTTGTCCAAGGTAATATTTGGAGAAGAGTGGAATGAGAAATTCAAAATTTCTTTTTGGAAAAAATGAGGGAATCAGGATAGATTTTATCTATAATTATCTATTACATCATAATATAAAAAAAATCAATGCATCTATTATATCACCTTCATAAACTCTTAAGCCGTTTTAATTAAACTTGGTATAATTATTCTTTACAAATTGAACAAAACTACTATGAGTTATCCAGCGTCTCCAGATCGAAATCGCCGTGAAAGATAAATAAAATCTTTAAAACATCATAAACAATTTTAAATTCTTAAGAATTTAATGATATAGCATAATATTTTTAATTCTATTTAGGAAATTTATAGAACTTCTTATACTTTCGAAAATAAAAATAATTTGGTTCGTTCTTGAGCACTTTAGGCATTTTTGAATTATCTAAAGATAATTTGAAACATTGCGAATACATTTAAGAATTATCTAAAGATAATTTGATACATTGCGAATACATTTAAGAATTATCTAAAGATAATTTGATACATTGCGAATACATTTAAGAATTATCTAAAATCGTAAATGAATTCTAAATCTGAAAAAATTATGGAATGTACTGCATATCTTTGAATTTTTTTTTACTTTCAAAGAAACTATGAAAATTTTGAAAATTGTTCCTGCTGTATGCAGTAATGTTTAGGTTTCTCAAAGAAAAGGTAGTTTTTGTGTAATAGTAAATTAATTAGCATAATTATCGCATAAGAAAAGATATAGTGTGCAGTATAACTAATTGAGATAAAATCAGTGCACATGAAATCTTTGTTAATATTTAGATACGTAAAATAACAGCTAAATGTAAAGTTGAATAAAATTTGAAATTAAAGATTTTTAGGAATAGATGCAGTTAGAAGTACTTGAAAATCATTGATAAACATTTGCCAAGAATATTGAAATTCCTTGATGGTCATGCAAATATCACGGAAGAAATTTGAAGTAGCAGGAATTCATCATAAGCTCCCTGACACAAACATTTAGCATGATAGGACAACCCTCAAAATGTAAGCAAAAAACAATTGAAATCACAAACTAAGAAGGCAATGAAAACACAATGATCGTGCCTGAATAAAACTTAATATATCTTTTTTTTCCCACTTATTTCTGCAAAATGTTAAACTTGTAAATACATTTGTAAAAGAAAAATGGGTGGTAGTTTGAAACAGAATGCCACTTCAGTACACTTATATTGCCATTGTGTCATAACCACAAATAAAATTAGTTAAAATCAATACAAAACGGAAATTTAATAATTAATAAGATTTGCATTGTGAAAATAAGTACGTTTTAATTTTTCCTATATTCATTCAATTTTAAAAGAAAATGATATGTGCACGAGATAGGAAACATTGTAATAATAAAAAGAAAACAAAAAAATCACTTTTTTTTTTAATTCTGAATAAATACAACGTTCCTAAAATACTAATTTCTTACTACTTAAAGTTTCTAGATGCAAAAAAAGATCCTAGTCACTTTGGACTAAAGAAATGAAATCTTGTACGCACAAACAGTTTATTTTTGACATTCAAGACGAGGACGGAACATAAATAAAGTACAGAAAACTCTGCCTTCTCTGCTGCTATGGATCTCTAATTAATTTTAAACAATGTTGCCATTGACAGAGGTTAATTTGATGACATCAGAAAGGAAACTGGTTGCCACACAAGATATAATAAAGTAAATATACCCCAAAAATATAATAAAAGTAAATATTCACAAAAAAAAAATTAATAAAATATAAAAAAAGTAAACAGCCTTAAATTTTAAACATTGGCAAAAAACAATGTAAAAATAACAAACAGATTCCTTTAATAAATTATTTTGTTATTCACGAAATTTTTAAAAAAACAGCTTCTCATCGAACTCTCAATAATCCATTGTCGGAAGTGATATACCTATTCAATGCTAGATAATTAATAAATCCTGCTTCCTTATTACACCAATTCATGCGTGTAAAGCCTGGATCTATTTTATGCAAGACGTTAATATTCTATCAAGTGAAAAATATCGATTTTTTAAAAGAAATTCTAAATTGAACATTCTCGAAATTCTAGAAAATTGCAGAACGTATTACTAAACTCGTAAGATTTCGTCGTTGGAAATGATATGCATCCATTTAATGCTATATAATTAATATACTTAAAAGCGTTTTCCCTCACGGTTATTACATTCAATAAGTCAACTGTGTGACGTTATCCATTAATATGCACAAAATATATGTTCCGCAGGTAACGAGATAGTCAAAGTCCGCTGTTCTGCTTCAGCTGCCCTAATTGCATCCAACTGAGATAAGCACCCCTACGAAACCTGAATAACATGATTTGACACATTCCATCCTTCAACAGCTAAATTAGAGCTAACATCGCAAAATTAGCTGTTTTGCGATGTTGCGAACCCTCAGGTGTATTAAATTGTTCGAATGGTATCAACGAGGATAGTGTTATTTTCTTTTAAAACAATTATGTAATATTATTCATTACAGGGTTAATGATAGAATTCAATTGCATATAATTGAATGAAATGGAATGAAGCTCCTTGGGGATAACGCAATGTTCAAACAGTTTTCAATAACTGACGTTTTTAAACAGAATTTGTGCGATTGAATTCTTGAAATAAATTTGGATTGATGCAAGAGCATAGATAAATATATAGAAAACTGACTGGGGATTATAATCAGAATTTGATTCAACTGAAACAGAAATATGATATGAAAAGTTAGTACTCTGTAATACGCTTAAGAACGGAAGAATATTGTATGATACATGAAGTTAAAAAAATCATACAAAACAAAAGAAACCTAAGTAAGCATTATTTTGTAAATACCATGTTTTTAAAACAGTTTTCATCTCCAATTAATTGAGCCTTCAAACCTTGCTACACGTAAAAGAGATTATTAGCTAAAATGTTGCATTTAAAATAATTTCGTTTCATCTTTGTATAATTTCAAAAGTAAATTGTTAATAAAATAAAAATTTCTTTTTCATATTTGAATTTATATACTAAGAAATACAAACCGAGCCTTTTAAATTTATTATAATGTAAATACTTGTATACTGCCTTTTCATTTCAATTAATAAATAAATGAATTCACAATATCTTTGAATAGTTCATTGTTATTTCTTAATTTTTAAAATAGTAATTTTCGTCATATTTTATATAAATATTTCAAATTATTTGTATATAAATTTATCGTTAATGCAAAAATTACATTCAAAATACTTGCATGTCACAATTTTTTTAAAAAAATAATTCACACAGACCATTTTTAAATAAACTATTAAACCAAATAATAAGACGGTAATTTATTTAAAAAAATAATCGTGTGTTTTTATTAAATTGAAAAAATGCCAAGTGTTTTGAAGATTTTTTTTTTCATTTACTTTCATGAATAAATGAGCTGAAGTCAAATATTTCGAATTAATATGATCGTTTTAAATATTGGATGAAAGATATGACAAAATGCTTTTACTTATGCATTTTTAAATTTAAAACACTTAAGCGTCTCTTGCATTTACAAGCTATTATAAATACAGAGTGTTCTGGTAAATTATAGACACATTCAGAGAGTTAATAGGCATCCGAAGAATTTGTAATAGAACATGGTGTCTTAAATCAGGTTAAAAGAGGAAAAACTATTGAAAACGCATGCGGAACCTGACTCCATAATGTCGACATGTGGAGATAAATAACACCTTTCATTTGAGATTAATTGCCAATCCTTATTCATGAATTGATAGCGATTGTCTTTTAAAATAATTGCCTGGCGAGAGCAACGTAACTTGTTTTACTGTAATGCGTCTTCCCGCAAATGTTTTAAAGTATGCCAGCCATACTCTAGTGCGGCGTGGGTTGATGCCATATTTTTTCCAGAAGATGCGTAATCACCTTGTCAATTCATATCTAAGGAAGTGGACTGGACGCACCGGAGCATTGTTTGACTTCTATATTTTGCACTCATATAACTATTCATCCACTAAAACTATAGATATCAAAAGTAAGAAGTGCCGTCAAGACTTGTCTGTATGTATATGTCTGTTGGCACTCCACAGAATAGACCGTTGGTCCTAGAACTACTAAATTCGATACAAAAATTTATTAAAAGATGGAAAAAAAAACACTTCGAAATATTTCTTTAAAATTTTAAGTAATTAAATTTAATATTTTTTATGTCCTTCGTTGTGAGCTTCCAAAAATAGTCACTCAAAAATAATTTTCATACCATGTAAAAATTGAAATCTTTTTTAAATATACAAATTAAATATCATGCAAATTTTTAAAAATTTAGTCAACCTACTAACAATATTTTTATGTATTTATTTTATTATATATGCCAATTTCTTTTCATTACTGCAATGAATTTTATTCATAAATTTAGTGTTTCTACAAAAATTGTATTTCTTATTTTTATTACATTTTTGAAAATTTAGAAATTGATATTTTTTTTTCTCCTTTCCCCAAGACAATGTTATCGTAAATTTTTTATTTGCATACTTTATTTTATCATTTTTTGTTTAATATAATAGCAATTTTTTTTAACAATTAAGCAATGTATTGAATGCGCTGAAAGACTTTTTTGTCATTTTATTTTATTATCATCATGTCTTAATCATTTTAGTATGCTATTTGACATACTCATATAATACAGATAATTTTACTTTTAGAATCCATTCCATATTATGAATAATGAACAAGAAAGTGCAGTTACAGTTCAGCTTGGAGATATGTGCAGTTGGAATTTTGCAAATACGAAGTTACAGTTCCATCCCAGAAGCAAATGCTCACAGCAATAAAAAAATCTACAATGTTACTAAAATGATATAGTTTGTATATCCAATATAATTTGTTGTCTATATATATATTAATGTCATATTCATTAGGATAAACCGTTTTATTAACGATTTAATTAAAAATAAGTGCAGTCAATATTCCCAGTAAACAAGTTGGCCGCTAAAGGCAACCGATAATATAAATTCAACACTCATCTTAAATTATAATGTTAAACATACCTCCATTTTAATATATTAAAAAATATCCTATCTTTGCATTAGTCTTATAAGTTAATTATTATTAATCAAACAAATTAATCTCCTGCAGATATTCTTGAAGATGATTTAATTGGTATTTATAGAATTTTTACATTAATTGTAGTTTTATTCATATTTTTCGCAATATCTGAGGCTTCACTGTAATCTACGAAATAAAATAACTTAGAATTTTTATTTTTTTACTCTCTTATATGCATTACATGATCAGAAAGTAATGTATCTATTGATTAGTTAGATATCCAATCTAGTATTTTTGAAACATAGAATCTAGACAATTTGATATTTTATGAATTGTTTCCCCGCACTTAATTGGATCCTTGAGGAACGACTTTTTCAAGGTAAACAAGGTCACATAATAACATTTTATTTATTTTAGAAACAGTGTTGTATGTGTGTCCAAATGACGTCACTTCTTTAATTATAGTTTTACTATCTTTATTTATTTATTCCTTTTATCTTGGATAATAAGAAATGCCAATTATAATCTCATATTATAAACATCTGCTATGTAATCAAAAATAATACTAAGATTTAGAATTGTTTTTGAAATTCAAAATCAAAGAATTACTTTTCTTATAATTTTCAACCATCATGCAAAAAATTCCTAACAACAATAAAATCATCTTTTTTCAATTTTACTATTGGGAAATATTTCTGTAGCTTTTAAGTAATAAAATCTGAGAAATAACTGATTGTAACTAATATATTAAAAATTGGAACACATAAATTTAATTTTAGGATTTTTAAATACTTCAATTTGAGTTTTACATATTGATTCAAAATACATAAAAATTATTGCATATTCAGAAGTAAATGCCATGACAAAATAGTACTGATAAAATAAAAATTATTTATCTAAATGAGCTCCATTAGTCAATTCATCAGCTGCATTATCCAATTAAGGGTAGAATTATTTTTTATTGACATATTTATATATAAATTCGTTCTGAGTTAATTCATTGAAAAAAATAACTAACTTCTTAAATATGTAATTGCTTACCGTTAAATTGTTACCAAATACAAAATGTTTTATTGGTATGGAAAATAATTATTTGAGGTTAGCCGCATGTATTCCCTTTATAAGACTGACGGCTAAATGTAACAAAATTCAATTACATATGTAATACAATGTTTCTCAAACTAAGTATTTCTTTCTTTCTCTCTCTCCGTGTATGTGTGTGTGTGTGTGTAAACTCAAAACAATCTCCCGTCATTTTAATGTTGGATTGAACATATTTTCACAAAGAATAAGAAAATAAAATTGGTGCTGTCAACATTCAATCAGATATTAGATGCAAAAATGTGTGCCGTATAACTTGACTTTACTTGGGAAAGACACTAAAATAACATAGAATTAGAGTTTTAATATTGCTTCATTTAGGGAGCCATGAAAATCAAATAATACATAAAGTATTTAACTTAAAACAAATAAAATAATTATTTCTTGTAGAACGACCGGTCTTCAAAAGTGGCTTATATGAAAATTTTAAAGAAGATTTGAAATATTAGTTGCAGAGAACAAACTTAAAGAAATTTTTAGAAAACCAATTAATTTGTTAACACCTTAACATTTCCAGGAATAATTTTAAGTAAATATGAATGAAATATGTATTCTCTTTCAGATTACAAATCATTGACTTAAAAATCATATCATGTAAATATTACATATTCTAATAAGCCTCAATTCTTATTAGTTCAAGATATTGCCTTACGATTTTATTCACTATTCCGAATGCCGGTCAATATTGAAAAATATTGTAACAATATGGCAGTGCATTTTCTGAGATTAGGATTCTTATTGTAATATGCATAAAGAACTATACAATTGTTACATGATTTGACGCCATAATGGGAAATATTATTCTGTTCTATACAAACAATTGCTATTTACTCATTATTTTTATTTACCTGACAATTTCTGATAACAATTAGAAATTTCTTCATCTATATGTATGTTAATTTCAAACTTCCATATTATTGGTGGGGGGGGGAATCTGAAAAATATAAAAATGATGCTAATGAGTCATCTGCGTTCTCTGTGGGAAACTCAAGCATAAATTTATACGTCAATCACAAGAACAGAATGATTTAAATCGTTATTTATATGAAATCGATATTTTTATAAAGCAAAAACTATTATTTTTCTATTTACATAAAAAAAAAGAAATTTATTTCATACTATATTAGCATTTTTATGGATGTATATGGATTAGATATAACAAATATCTGCTTTCTAATTTTCAGATTTTGAATTATATATATACTTTTTTATTTTACCTTTTTAGCAAACAATAAGTGCCGCAAACTATTTCAACTGAATGGAACATAATATGTAAGAATCATTTTTTTTAATTTCATATATTCAATATATTATGATTCATGAAATATTTGTGTTTTGAAATTTCAGGTCAGATAATATCCCAAAATCAGGAACTCCTTTCTATCTGAAAATTTGCATTTATATGAAACTGTAATCTATACCATAACTTTTTCGAACGACGCAGCTGAATCCGAAATTTTTAAGGTTTTGCTTGTTGCTAGGAGATGGCGCCACAGGGTTGGAAAGTTGAATATCATATTTGGAATTCTTTGAGATGAAAATTCAAAACCAGACGAATATTTTCCGGCACAATCCTGCTAAAAAACTGGAAAAGTAGATGCATGAAAATTAGGTTTTTCTTTTCTTTAATATTTTGTGATCCAAATAGGAAATAATAATTAAACATTTTCTTATTTTTGTTTGCAGTTTTCAATATTTCAATACATAGTATATAGTTATAATGATTGTAAAATCCGAAATTTAATTTAAAAGTGTAATCGGCATGGTATTTAAAACAATATATAATAAAGGAAAATTATTTTGAAAAAGAACAGAAAAATATTATTAGAAATGACGATATTTTAGGAGCTATGTGAAATTCTTTGAAGGGTTTTGAAAGATGCATAATTTTTAAAGATCTGTTAAAATATTTTTGGAAAGCAGAATATACATTCAAAAATACATGCAAAAATATATTCATTAATATAAAACAATTCAAGTGTTATTGATATTTAAGTTAAAATTTTACAATAATTTAAGTAAAAATTATTAGAAACTATTTTGCAAGAGATTAAATAAATACTGAGACAGTCTTTAAAACTAATGAAAGAGCCATAAAAAATTTTATCTCTATTTTTGATATATGCATTTTAAATGTAATTTTCTAATTTTTAAAATGTATTAATTTGATGCTGATAAAAAAAATTTATTAATATCTTCACGATAGAGTTGTTAGCAAATAATTCTAATGTTACAATGTTTATAATAGCATTAATATTAGCTAGAAATTCATGGAAGTTTCATGAATGCACAGTTTCAAAATTTTACATGAGTTTAATTTTTCCGACATACACATACACACATTAATGATATGAGACAGTTTTCAGCTGTTAGATATCCTAAGCATAATTACCAGAATATTAAAGCCAGTAATTGCAGAATTTAATTGTTTATAACTATAACAAATTATAATTTCTGAAATCAGAAATTAAATACTTACGCAAGTTTAGACGATTTCAATACTCAATTTTTGAAATAATCTATATTAAATACTTTTAAAAACTAATAAATATAATAGAACAATATTATCAGAAGTTCTGAATATTTACAGTTGTCCCTTCTCGGTGAAAAATTAAGTTTTATTAATACACATTTTTAATAAATTTTATCAAAATGTTTTATACATCAAATAAATAAATGTAATAATTAGAATTAAAAGATGGTAAAAAGTTTTCTACTTAGATAAAATATTTTTGTAACGTCCATAATTTTGATCTTTGCTTTTGCTGTATAATTTTTTTTCACTTTGTTCAATAAAAAAACCCTGCTTAATATTTCATCATACTATCAATTTATTACTTACACAAAACATACGAACAATATACAAAAGCAGACAATTAGATGTTGATAAATCGATTCTCGGAAATTTATTTATAAACCAGCAAGAGTGATCAAACCAAAACTTTCTCACATATTTTAACATATAAAAATCCCATATCTCACATATATGAGTTATCCGAGAACGTCTTGCATTGCTTTGGTGTATAAATATTACGAAATATAAGCATCTGGCGAGAATTTAGCTGTTTTACTGAATCTGCCGTATGATCCTTAGCGAGTAATTTCGAGATTAATCCTTGGTATGCGGGTAAAAGTTTCCGAAATTCTAATTTGGGTTTTTCCAAAAGATTGTAAAAAGATATGATGTGACTACACATGTAGTCACACAGTACACAAAATCTCATTCCAAATTTGAGATATTTAAGTCACTGCGTTTTTGAGCTATCGCGTTAACATTTTTCTGAAAGAACAGACCGGCAAATGATCAATTCTTAATTGGATTTGGTTCAATGTTTGATAGGTGTCTGTATTATAAATGTTAAAATATGTGTACCGAATTTTATCTGTCTTTTCTCTCTTCGTTTTGTGGTTATCGTATTAAATTATTTAGAACAATCAGACAGACAGATGTCCTCTGAAACGGATTTTTGTCGAAATTTGATAGAAATATGCAAATTTAATGTGAAGCTGTATACTAAACTTTGCCCTTCTAACTCAAAATGTTTTTGAGTTATCTTTGTCACAGGCAAACTGACAGACATTTTCAGAAAATTGGTTTTTCGTATTTCTGGAAACCTAAAACTTGGAGGTGCAGCAAAATCTTGAGTTCAAATCTTGAATCAAATTTTTTTACGATTACAATACTTTCTCTACATTTCGTACATGATAAAGTAATACGATACAATTTAATAATTTTTATAGTCTATAAGGCAAATTACTCCCTTAATAAAATTCAGACTATTTATGAATTTATACAAATGATTATATTATTATAGTCTTTTTACTTGAAAAATCTTATGAAATGTGTGATATTCCTAGAATTATTGGTAATAGATAATGTGGACTTTCATGAAATAATCAATATTTAATACGTTATCTCATTAAAGAGAAGATGACTCAATCACAAATTTAAAATATAAACAGAAATATTTACGTAGAATCTATTAATGACTCCTTATGATAATTTTACAGGAGTGAATGCTTGAGTAGGCACAACACACTTTTCACATTTTGTCATTTTATTTAAATCGAAGAAAAGCAGTTTTTCCATGAAATATGTTTTTCCCTAAAACTGTTCATATTCGTTTTCCATAACTGTATATTTTTCCCATAACCTATGTAGATTTGTTTTCTATATCTAAACAAAACTTATATCTTATTTTCACAAACTTTTGAAAAAATATGCAATTATTTATAAGAATTTTTTTGCTATTTAAAAAAATATATTGTTTAAAGATATATTTAAATAATTTAAATATATATGAATATATTTAAATAATACGTTTTTTTAAAGTTTAATTTTAAAAAAAATATTTTTAGATACAGTTTAGATTTATATAATAGTACATTTTCCCAATATATATAATATAAATAGCTTAGATTTATATATATATATATATCTAAATTATTTCACATTTTTCAAAGATATTCAATGACAGGTAAATTACAATTTTTTAATCAATTGCAAACCTCAATTACATGCTTATAAAAACTCTTTATGAGGCTTCTTATGAATATATGTTAAATTCAAATTAAAGATAAATGTAATAACCAAAAATCTATTCAATTTAATTTTCTTTAATTCTACCGACTGCCTATCAGAAGATATTTCTTTTAATGACTGAACTATTTTTTTAGCACAGCAAGAAATAAAAATACAGATCTGCTTTCTTAATATAATTTAATTTTTCAAAAGGTTTTTTTTTTTTTTTTTTTTTTTTTTTTTTTTATCCAGCCAAAATTGTTGCAATTAATTCTGGTAAAATTTGTCATTTCCCAAAGTTATATTTCATAAACAGTACATTTTTCATTAATCTTTTAAGCATAGATTTATTTTATTTCTAGATATTTGAAAACATAAAATAAAAAAAATCAAGAATACCAATCAAATGTTACGTATAAAAAAATCTTAACATGAAATGGAATTTTTTGAAAATAAAAACTTATTTATTTTAATTGAATTCGGATGCAATCATCTTAAAACTATCAATTTTAGAAACGTTATCATGTTCTTTAATTCAAAAGTATTAAACCAACCTGAACTAATAAATCATGTCGATAGTCGTATATATTAAACATCCATCATTCGTTCCATTCTGTCGAAAGGAAATAGAGAAAAAAAACTAGCGGGATGTGCAGCAGTTCGTTGAAAAATACTTCGCAATATTTACGGAAAAAATATCACAAATGATAGCGAAAAAAGTAAATAAATAAAACCAACAAGGAACGAGTTAAAAGAAGAAGAAAGGCCCAAAGAACTATTTTTGAGCTTTGATTTCAAACTGACCAGAAACTTTATTCTCGGGAAGTGGCTGCACTAAAGTAGAGAATAGAAAAAGAATAAAAAAAGGAAACTGAATGCGCGCCAGCAAAATATCTTCTGAAACGTTTGGGACTCTGCAACAGTCAGTTTTTCAAGCATTTTTACGGGTAAACAGATATTGGGAGAGTGTGTATATATATTTATACGAATACAACCTTCAATACTATTTCGAAAAATGACTTTTTCTTATAGTTAAGGGAACGTCAATGGCATTTTTATATATTAAACTATAACTTTGATAGTATAATATTCAAAAAAATAACTGATTCACAACTTTTATTTTTTCCATTCTACTGTTTATTATTGAACCTAATTTTATTATAATTAAATAGGAATTTTTCAAATGTAGGATTTATCATATTACGTTATATTATATGTATTATTCAAGACTTATTATATTATTTACATACATATTAGGCATGCAAAATAAATAAAAATGAGACTTTGTAGAATTTTTATTTTAAATAACTATTACTAATTCATCTTTCATCTTCAAAGTGACATACCAAAAGTATAAAACAAATATTTCCACATAATTATAATATGAATTCACGTCCTTACCATAGAAATCAAAAGTTACAAAGAGTGAAACAATGCTTAAAATAGTATTTATACAAAAATCCGATTGCAGCAGTTTATAATACATTGAATAACTGAAACTTTAAATTATAAAAATTTAATATTGGGTATATATTCCGATTCTAAATAAAGAAGAAATTTAAATAAAATAAAAAGATACAAATTTGAAATTTTTATCTTTTAATTATAAACTGATTTGAAACTTTATATTACTACATTTAGCTTATGAGTTTTTTAAATCCGTGGGAACATACATTTTACACATATTAGAGAACCTTGTATTAAAATACATAGGTTAATTAAACAACATTAAAAAGCCTAATATTGATAATAAACATTTTAAAATATTGATAATACGTTCAGAAAAGCATATATTTTCTTGGAATGAAACATTTCCTTATTTTAATTAAAAATAATTTTTTTTTAATATTATTATTGTTATTCATCCAAAAACATTGTATTACTTTATTCTAATACATCAAAATTTTTAAACCTCTCGAAATATCGCAGAAATATGCATTTCGTTAGTCACTATTCCTTTTTCATATTATTTTTGCGTTATACTTTTTCTTGACGCTCGTAATTAGTATTTTAACTATTTTTATTGAATTCAATTAAATTCGTTTGGAGATGTGAATTTATATTGTAAATGAGGGGATTAGTCCCTTCTTAACTAAAATCATTTGAGCATGGTAACTATTCAATCCAATAAAGGTCTCTAATAAAGACCATTCATTACATTCAGCGTAAATCACCGATTCATGAGTGGGGCTTCAATATTCTGTATTGTAACCGTATGTTTGGCCAAAATAAATATTCTCATTATGTATTTACAACCAATGTCACGGGTTTTGATGTATTTTACTATTTCCGACCTAAAAATAATTTTTTATTCTTTTCATTTTCATTTTTTTTATTTAATAACAAATTTTATATATTTTATTATATAACAAATATTAAATGCAAGTCAAAGGACAAGTATAAAGATATATTTACTGGTTTTGTTTCAACAGTAAATACATCTTGATGGACAATATAATCTTAATGGACAATTTATAATAAGATACTTTATAAATCAACTAATCTTATACCAGAAGATTACAAAACAGGGAGAATTTTACTGACAATCCTTTATTTTGAATTGGTGATTGAAATTAATGGAATATTTATTTGTTAATGGAAATTTTTTATTATATATATATACATTGAAACGTAGTAAGATGTTCCTTTTCCAGTCTTTTTAAGAGTTATAGTTAATTAAAATAATAGTAGATTTTTTTTTCATTATGAGTTTTTAATATTTCTCAGCAAAAAATGACTTCTGTCATTTTAAAATTAAAAAAAAAAATATTATCTTTTTAATGATATCTGATGCTGTATATTTTTTTTCTTATATTCAATTAATTTTCAAAAAACATATTTTAAGTACATTTTGCAACAATATATATCATTGTTGAAATAAAACTACCTCTCTTTCGCTTTGCTGTTAATACTTCATTATGACTTTCTTCCATTCTTGATAATAAGGAAATCAAAATTCGATGATTTCATTGTCGAGTAAATTTTAGTATATGGCATGCTTTTAATAAAATTTCTGTGATTTTAAATAAAAAATAAAGTTCAACTTCAGAGTTATAGTTAAAATTTAATCTTATTTTAAAGCAATGTTTCTCGTTCATTTTTTGTAACTTGATGCATAAAAATATAAAATGGAATTTAATAAAATGTAAATTGAAGAACAGAATACTGGAAAGCTTATGAAATAGCATTAGTTACATGTTTTTCAAAATTTAACGTTTAGAAATACTTTGTTGAGAAAACCATTAAGACCACTTTACAAAATATTTAATAGAAATTATACCTATTATTAAACCACACTAATCACTAATTCCTCAAAGACGACTTATCAATATGATATTTGATTTATTTAGTTATGAAGTTACTTTTTTTACTTGTTTCTGATTTTGAATAGTATTGGCTTTAAGATTAAGAAGAAGAAAATAATTAAAATGAAAATGCATTCTTAAGCTTTAAAAACTGCTTTTTTCAAATCCTTTCGCTTCTGTGACCAATTTTAGAATTTGAATCTTTTACCATTGAGTATTATATAAATGGAAAGTCGTTTAGTCAAATGAATCTGAAGCTCGTAGGCGACAAAGACTTGAAGGGTGGGGACAAGAACAGATCGAAGATGTTTCGCGTCAGAGGCATGACATGAGGACAAAGTACCTAAATAGGTAAAAAAGTTGAAGGAGTTTTCATGTGAATCTTCGCATGTTCTTTGCTACCTCCTACTGATTTCCCATGCGATTTCGGAATACAGTCTGTAATTTACATAAATTCACAACCATTTTGTCTTCCCCCCCTCTTAGAATAATTGTATCATCTTTCCCATGTCAGCGTGCCCCTCCAGCATAAAGTGTTACAATTTTTTCAGCAAGATTGATTGCGAAAGCATACAAGTAAGTTATTTGTTGGTATATAGACTTATCGAGGTCCCACTGTTCTTTGGCGAAAGATGTTTGAATACTCCATCACTTTGTTCTCATGAAGCTCTCGGAGAAAATACCATCATTGCAGTTTCAACTCTTTGCTGCAATTCTCTTACCAGCAATTCTCAAGTTTTTCGAATATGCCTCACTATTTAATATACACTTGACACTGATTTTCAGCTTTAACAGCTTTACTCAACAGATTTTGCACATTCCTTCCAAACCACTTTTAGTCAAAAATACTTTTTGTGTAATGTATTTATAATTAGAACCGATAAAGGTAGCTGAAAACTAATTGCACAGAATAAGTCTTTATCTTCGATTTAAAATATTCTTTTGAGAAAGAAAATAAGCATATAATATGAGTTCATAATCATATACTGGAGAGTTTATCAAAATGAATTTATTAATTAGCCATTCTCAGTCACAGTATTTTTTATAATTACTCTGGAAGGTTCTCTTTTAGTTCAAATACAATATGATAAATGGGAGCGCGTATTTTGTCTTATGACCACAGTAAGGAACTGATCTGAAGATAACATATTCAGTATATTCTAAATGTATTTTCTAGTTATTATATTCTCTTTGCATATTTAACTTATTCGGTATATTCTCCTTATTATAATAGTAGTTTCTTGTTATAATAAGAAATTACTGCTTATTATTTCAGAATTTCTTTCACCGCCTATTTGCAAGTACCCCAAAGTACTGTTTTATCATTGCTCACAACGTATAATCTATTTCATGTAATATTGCATACAAAACTGCCAAAACTAATTAATAACATCAATTTGGAGTAATTTATAATTATTTTAACCTTAATTATACCGAGAAATGAATCTTTATAAAAACAGACATTACATAACATCATGAGACCCTAGTAGGAAATTTAAAAGATTTAAAAACTTAAAAATGAATAAGGACCTACTAGTTCAATTTAGTAGTTGAAAATATGGCTATAATATCGAGAATAATATATAATCTCTAATTCAATTATTTTTTCTCTGACATTTCTGTTGACTGACCATCCTACTCATCGATGAGATCTGGTATATCACTTTTATTCCCAAGACAAATTTTGATTTGGTAAGATTAGTATTCTTCAAACCGGCCATATTTAGATGGTCATCATCAACTCCATCAATGGCTCAGAGGAACGAATAATGATTGTTAATTCTGGTACCTTCAACATAATCGACCAAAATGTACATATTTGTTGAAAAATTTACTGTGGACAACATGTTACTTTCTTCCCTTCCACAGAATTGATTTCTTACAGAAAAGAGTCTAAATTATCATTTTTAGACTCCGCTTTCAGCCATAGTAATAATATTTTTTCTTACTTGACATAAAAAAAAACAAATTTCTTTTTCTTTTATTAATAAGTTAATTTAAGTCTAAATATCACTTATTTATAAGTCTTTTATTAATAAGTGATTTTCATCCGTAAAAGACATTTTTTATATTGATCATATGTTAGAAACATTCAAAATACAATTTGCTGATTTCGCATAAAATTATAAAATTATTGGTGAACTATGACACTACCATGTTCCTAGAATTGATATCGCATCTTACCATATAAGAAATTATCTATAATGCATGAAAAATGCTACATTAAAAGTTTGTTCCAAACTCCCTCACTACGAACATTATGAGAAGTAATTGAAAACCCTATTCACTTTTTTAGAAGAAAATCTAGAAATGAAAATTATGTCTTATTTGTAACAGATATATCCTGCAGATCCAAAAATGTATAACTCAGCAACTTATTTTGTAAATACCGATGCGGAAAACGGATAATAACTCTTAGAAAAGATATGATTTTACTTATGTTGGCTATAGTTGCATCTGAAGTGAACAGCAATTAAAGAATTTTATTCAGAAAAAAAAAAAGAATGGATTTGCTGTCTTCATCTTGAATGCCTCCATGACGATACAAGTTTCCCTGTTAGTTAAGGCTTCATTTGCGTGTTCTGTAGTTAGTCACTGTTCCCAATTAGTCTCACTGGCTCTATTTATTTCAAGACTGACATTCTGCAGTCTTGAGAGACTATTTCTTTTCTTTTCGTTCACTTCCTTAAAAAAAGGCTTATGAATAACTTTATATTGCATTGACCCAATTTCTTTAATTTAAACATCTGTCAGGTAGATAGTCTCGCATTAAGAAGAATTGCTACAATAATGAACTAATATCTTTTATATCAAAAGTAGATTTATATTAATTATTTTTATGACAGAATTGTTTTCTTCCTGCCCACATCATTTTTGAGTGATTTATCCTTGTATAAAACAATTTAGTTGTGGCAAAGAATATTCTGCTAATTGTCATTCCTTAAAATAAAGATATTGTATAAAACAGCATAAAAAATAATAATGGTTTTCATTATCATTTCATTAACACCATTGTTCATCAAGTTTATTCCAATTACTATAATTTGAGTTTTAAATTACTCAAATATTTTTTTTATACTATGAAAAATCATCTATGTGAGTAATAAACTTTAAAAGTAGATAAATCGTGCATTTTATTATGTAATCAAACTTCTATATTTTGAAGAAATATTTCTATGTAATTTGTAAAACTTTTTAACGAATGTTGTAGCAGTTGCATTAATCCGGATAATAAATGGCGATGCCTGATTAAGTACGCATCCCACAGTGCATTGCGATTGTAATAATGAAATGGGATATTGTTTTGAGGTGCGTGCGTTAATGTCTTGTCTTGTCTTTCGTGTTTTGTGTTTGTGTTAAATTTGATCCTTAAAGAAATGTTCCCAAAAACATAGTCCTCTTGCTTCCACTGCACGGATCATAATGATCTTCATTCCACCACAATGTAAATTAATCATCCAAGGACAAAAAAAAATGAAATTAAAACTTTCATTTGCCTCTTTAAAGGTTAAATGTAATCCAAAATTTGTTTGTTTTTTTAAATTTAAAATGTAAAAAAAAAAAAAATGCAACTGATATATTATAGCAGTGTACCAAGAATTACTTTTAATCAATAGTTTTTTTTTTATGTCTTTACTGTCTTAAATGGTATTTTTTCTCAAAACAAAATAAATGAATATATTTAATGATTCAGATTTTATTCAACTTTTTTTTATTTACCTGTATGCAGTCCCACGGGGGGCACTTCATAATTGAGGACGAGAAGCTTCAGGCATGGTGGTTGGTTCTTGCCAACCTTATGAGTATACGAAAAGGAGGGGAGGGGAGGTTCTGGCTCCTCCCATTGATGACTGTACGTACTTCCTTAAGGAAGGGTTGTACCATGGCCGGTGATGGCCCTTAGGTCTCAACCACAGTTCCCGCCAGTGCTACTGTTGCTGCGGTCAGGTCATTCCATATTAACCATGTTCCTTCGAGCGGTCGGAGTAATCAGTCTATGACTTTACCTACATGCATAATTAATGTATATAAATTTAAAACATGAATATAAATCGGTATTTTACATTAAAAATTGATTAGTTATAAATTGAAAAGTGTCTATAGGAATGTTATAACGGTTTTGACGTGAAATTTATTCTTTCTGGATTTCACAAAATATTCATGCACTGTTCTTTCACGTACAACCCTATTTCCATAAATACCCTTTACATACATTTTTTACCGCTTGAAAATTATTCCTGCTTTTCAGTATTAAAAAAAAACATTAAATGTTTAAAATGCAGATTCTTGTTCTTCGTGTTTACACATCAGTTACACTAAACAAACACTATTTCCCTGGTGTTGATAGTGAACAGACACAAATATTTGCGAAAGCGACCTTTCTACGACTATATTTCATTTCAAATATTCATATCAGCAATTTCGCATTGCCATTTATGTCAGTTTTGTCGGAATATTTCCTAACAACAAAATAATTATATACCACTGTAAAGAAAGTTGAAATATGTTGAGAAAAATTGCATCTCTTTGGAATTCAAATTTATCTCTTTATCCTCAAATAATTTCAATCATTTAATATGATAGGTATTTGCATGAATAAATAGTTATTTGTTCTATAAGCAATTATAAAATTTACTGAAATCGTAATCTTGAAAAATAACTTAATAGTTTCTATGGCAAAATTATTAAATTTCCTATTCAAATTATGTTATTCTCATAAAACTATGTTATTTCTTTGTTTGTAAAATTTCTTGTTTTACTTCCAAAAAATACCCATTTTAAAGGGATTTTTTTTTGCTTCCCTAGCAAACATCATTTAAGCTCTTATATTTAGTTAAGATTTGTCCGTTTTTTTATTGAATTTTCAAAACAGGATGTATGTTCTACAAGAAAGAAGTAAACTAAATAATTTTAATGCTGAGGAAATGTCTAAAATTTTATTTAAAAGTGAAGATTTATGTAAAGAATGCAACTTCTTGACTAAAAGTGGTAAATTCAAGTTTTCTTATAAAGTCCTAGATTACATTT